>NW_008686916.1:637-51355 GCF_000695815.1 Acanthisitta chloris | reverse complement strand
CGCTGCAGCTCCCTCCGCGCCCCAAGGGCAGCGGGACGAGACGCTTCTCGTGCCAAAAGCCACCCTCTCCCCGCTTCTTGCTCTCCTCTTCAAATCCCAGAGAGCAGAGTTTCACGTAGAGAGCGCTCTCTTTCTTCACCGTAAGGCATGAAGGTTGCGATCTCCCTTATCTGGGTTTGTCGGCATCCTGCTGCAGCGGCGTGTGTGAGCGGAGCCTGCTGGCTCTGCACGCACCTGGGGGAGAAGAGCTCGTGGGACACCAGCACGGATGCATTGCAGGCTCCCCAGTACAGTCCCAGCTTACTTCTGACGTTGGTTTGAAATTAAAAATGAACAAAGTATTATTCGTTTTCTATGTCCGTTAAATAATGGATTCTTATTCTTTTTTTTTTTTTTCCATCGCGAAGTAGATGCTCTGCCAAGTGTAATGGTTTTATGATGGTTTTGTGATGTGGATTGTGATTTAATAGGAAATTAGCTGACGTTCCTAAATTTGTATCATATGGTGCCATGGGCCATCTGATCAGCATTATCCTGTGGTACCACAGCCAAACCTAGATGGAGGTGGTGAGGTGCTGAAGAGTCACTACTATCCTCAAGTTCTAGCTCTCACTGACTTGAGCCTACTAGCTTATTTGGTCACTTTATTTATTTTACCCACAGTCTTATTTAAATTGGCACACTTAGTATCCAAAGTACCTCTTCAACTGCACTTTACACCTCTCAGTTAAACTTAACAGTAATTTCAGGACAGGATTTAGAAATGGAACATCATAATTAAAAGCAAAGCTGATGATTGGGAGGCAGCTTGTAATACTGTCTGCATAGTGTGCTTGCAGCAAGAGATGGTTCTACTCCTTGTGAGATGTGATATGTCAGTTTAAGTGTGTATTTTTTTCTAATTGGTGGAGTTTGAAACTTCTTTTGTATTAATTTTTCATAGCTATTTTGCTTAGACAGGGAGAAAAACATACAGTGAGTGAGTGCCAGGCAAAGAGGAATCAACCTAAAAGTTTTTGGACTGTGTTAGGATCAAGCTCAGTTTCCAGAAGTTATAATTTTATGAGCAAGTATATATTGAACATTCCTAAAGTTTTGGTTTGGTCTATGTGAGAAGGACTTTCAGATTTCTTTTTGGTAGAGGAGACATTATCAAGGCAATAAAATTGTTTCTACTAGGCATAGCCCTAAAAATATCTAGGCTTCCAATGATTAGATCAGATTTTTAAGTGCAGTTAACTTTGTTTTCATCTGGCCTCAGACCAAGGGCCTTACAGGTCTAAAGTATCAGTGAGTTGTTGTGCCAGGTTCTCTATCCTCCCCTCGAAGTTCTGCACACGTTTATAACACGTATATTCATAACGTAAAGGACAAAGGCTTCTTGTGATTAAAGTTTACTTTATCAGTGTAGATCACATTTTGATGTAAGCCCTGAAAAATTCTAATTGATTAATGAGTTTCAGATGGTGGTTCCCCTTCAGTGCCCCTCCCCCTGCTCCTAACATGTACAGTATGCTCCAAGTTAATCTGGGAAAGCTCCAGAAACCTTGGGCTAAATTGGTTGTGGTATAGTTTTATAAGGATAATAAAATAACTAGAGAAATTGAATTTCTTTATGAAGATATGCTTGCTGCATTTGTCAGCTGATGTTTTATTTGCTTGTTTGTGGTAGTGAGCAAACTAAAATTACAGGTATATGTATTTAGGATGATGTGGCCAAGAATGACCTGTTGTTTCTTACAGAAGGGAGAGCTCTGCAATAGCTCTTGAAGAGGAGCTATGCAAGGTAGCAGCAGAATCACTTTAAAAGTGATTGTGTATGTTTTTATGTATGTAGAAAGGGAAGATGAGAGTGTTTACTGTTTTGTAGTAAACTGGAAATTGCAGGTGGTAAAGACTGAGTAATATCTACCAGTGAGTGACAAGTCTGGGGTTTTTTTCCTGCTCCTTCTTTTAGTCTCTTTTAAGGATTTCAAGTAAGGGAGCTTTCACAGCTTCACTTGGGGAAATCATTCCACTGTCTAGCAGGTCTCACCATAGGGAACAGTTTCCTGACATTAAAAAGATCAATTACACAAGTTGTTAGTTACTTCTGTGGCTCTCAAAGGAAGGCATTCATATATCTTTTTTTCCCCTTTCTGCATATATGTGTGTGTGTATACACGTGTATATGGGCGAGAGGGTGGAAAAACAAGAGCAGTCTTTAGTCTGTAGACTACTAATGTTATACTCTTCAAATCTGAAAAACACTGAAACAGGAAAACTGAAATCAGTTTTAAAATATGAATGTATTTATGCTTGGTTGTGCTATGTCTGTGAAACTGGCACTTGATGATGTAAAAGTGATGATAGCAAGTATAGGTCCCAAATTGTGGGCAGCCTCATTTCTCCTTGCACAAATATGCATTTTGTTCTGCAACTTAATCTGTTATGAACACTGAATCTTTTACTTGTCTTTTTCACCCAACTTGCAGTTACAGTAAGTGAATGCTTTACACAGTCCACTTAAACTCCAGCAAAGTTTCAAAAGTTCTGTTCTTTTCCATCTGCTTGAGGTGATTAGAACTAGTAGGGAGATCCAGCAGAGACTCTTGCCAGATACTCATGAGCTCTGTTCTGGCTTTTGATCCTCTGTCTCCTCTCTTTCCAGGATGGCTGCTCTCCAATAGCATTACCTTCTCTCTAAGACAGCAGGAGATTGTCTGCAGTTAGAGCTGATACCCCTCTGTCAAATCCAATGTGCAGTCTAGTGCTCAAGTTCCAGTTCTTTCAGATAAAAACTTCTGCTGCTCTGGTTGCTGTATGCTCCCTGTACCCCTGACAGGAATGCTGTTGCACAGTTGTGTGCATGAGGTTTAGTTTCTTCTACAACTGATGGCTAATTTGCTTACTCAGTCATATTATTACAGTTGTCATTGCACAAGCTTAGAACCTGCATATTTAATTCTGTGAAGGTTTTATGAAAAAGTGTTTGAACCCAGGGTCTGAGGCAGAGTTTTGCCATCTTCTGTTCCAGTCATTCCAGCTTTGCAGAGCAGCTAGGCCACCGAACTGGCATATGTGCAAATCTTCAGTGCTGGATAACTCTGGTTTGGCTGCCAAATGCACAGAGCCAGTCAATGAAGTTGCCTGCTAGGCAGCAGTGCCTGGGTGGGCCAAACCAGATGTCTATGCACAGTGTCCCAGTCAAGCTGTCATGTTGCAAAGGGGACGTCATGTGGGACCTTTGCATCAGAGATGATTTGATTGATCACTGTGCAGAGTTCTGTCTTTGCTTTATGATGTATTTTTTCCCCTCCATAGATACTTTTAACATACTCTTTTCTAACTGAATCAAAATGCAAAGAAAAAGCGCTTGTTTTACTGGATACTTAATTTTTAAGGTCATAAAGAGCAAGTGAATGCAAGACTTCTTCCTCCCTGACCTGGAAGGATCGTATGTAGGAGCAAGTTAAAAGGAATGGTTCAGTCCTCCTTTTGTTTGAGAACGAATGCACAGCTGTAATTGGGAGCTAGGGTGAAGTGACAATGACACTCGTGTGATGCAGAGAGCACTGCATAGCCACCAGCTTCTCAGTCAAAGCTGTTAGGTATGTGTGCTGGAACTCAGTGGGTAATTTAGAGTAAAGACTTACTGCTTTATATGATTAGCTAACAGGGTGGAGCATGTCTGTTTTCTGTGCATCTATGCATACATGCACATTTCTAGATATAAATTTTTCCTATGTGGAATACTTTTTTCCTCCTGATTATGTTTGTTCTGTTTTCTGTGCATCTATGCATACATGCACATTTCTAGATATAAATTTTTCCTATGTGAAATACTTTTTTCCTCCTGATTGTACTTGGTTGAAGAAAATTATTGCCACAATTTTACAGGTAAGGAAGGTGGTTGGAATAGGAAAAGGACTTGAATCCTGTGATCTGCCACTGTGAGTGCTTCATTGTGCATCCAGTTTTTGTTTCTGGATTAAACAGTCTTTGCCTCCTGTGTGTTTTGAGTAGAGTGTATCATTCTTGATTCCTTTTGTTCTACCAGTTAAGCCCAACAAAAGCCAGTAGAATTACAGAAGGTCACTTGGTTGATTCTCACTGCTTTCACCTGGTGATCACTGACAACAATCAGCAGATAGTGTAAGTTACACTGCTGGCAAAATACAAGCACTGAGCTACAATACACAGACAACTAAATGCACTACTGTGAAGCAAAATAAAAACTTCACTGTTTGGTAGGAGCAAGCAGAGGGAAATAGGACTTTTTAGTGTGTTGAACCTGATACATGTCACTGGGTGTCCTGTAAACTATCCCACACTGAATTCTTAATCTAGACAATAAGTCTAAGAATTTGAGATGTCATCCTCTTTTTGAGAGAGGTGGAAAGAAAGGCTGTGCTGCATAAATATGACCTGTAACAAAACAGAATGGAAAGTAGTTCAAGACTGTTCCTTGTCTGCATTCCGAATAGTAGGGAGAAGAAGTTGCTTTAAAGCATTTAGAGGTAAGTTTTGAAAATGCTTCTGCATATCACGTCATCCTCAAGAGTTTATAGAGAAGTGTAACATTCTATAAAATATTTGACATGTTTGTGTTGGCTAGTTTTAAACAGCTGTATATATGATGATTTGATGTTGCTGTTGGAAATTAGTGAGATTAGGAAACCCAATATTTTTTGGCTACTTTGTTCATACTTTACGTCTGCCAAAAGAAAAGGATGAAATAGTTATTGGAGCCAGAGGTTTGCCTCAGCTGTGGTGATGTATCCCTAAAAGCTGCTGCCTACCTCTGAGGCAAGTTACTCCATCTCTCTGAGCAAATTCCTCAGTGATAATTGTCAATAAACTTTTCTGCAGTTTGCCAGAAAATAAATACGTTGAGACATTTGAAGGAGGAGAGTTGAAGGTATCTGAGTGGTGAATTGAGAGTCTTGACCACAGGTAGAATCTGCAAAGGGATTGAAGGAGCTCAGGACTCAGTTGCTGTTACCTTCACATAACTAACTCATTTCAGCTTCTTCACAGATCCCAGCTAGTATGTGATGAGTTCTGATAGTCTGTGTATGGAGTAGTGCAGTTGATGAAGTAGATGAACATTTTAATGAAACTCAGGTACTTCAGTACCGAAGTATTGTGGAGGCTTTAGTTAAATTTACAAGTTCAGTAGTGATCAGTGCTTGCATGAAGAATAATTGATAGTTTGAGGCTTGCAGTTTGATAATTGACCTCCAATATCACTTGTAGAGTTTGTGACAGGAGATACAAGTGACCAATTGTGCTCTGCTCCTTGACAGCTGATTTATTTAATTTTTTAATTTTTTAAAATTAATTTTAAAAATCCAAGGTAGGAATTTTGCAGTTTTGATTCTAACTTTTAAAAATCCAAGGTAGGAATTTTGCGGCTTTGATTCTAAACAGGATCTGTTTTTCTGAAGTGTAGGGCAGGTTTTCAGAGAAGTAGGGGGGAAAAGGAAAATTCATTTATTTCAGAAATGAAATTAACAAAAACTTACACAGAGGTAAGGTTGGATTGTATGTGGTTCATCTGTGATTCTTTAGGCTCTTTACTTTCTCATTCCACAGCCCTCACTGATATAATTTCAGAGATAATTCAGGAGAACTAACTAGTTTCAGCTCTGGGTCTCACTATCAAAGGTGTTTATAGACTCCAGAAATCAGACAAAAATTATTTGAAGGCTCTTTTTCTGGAAAATGTGTATATTTATACTTGATTTTTCCATAGACTCTTTGAAGACAATGTGGTGCCAGTTGTCTATCTTGCCTCTGTTTCCACCCAAAATGATTTGAGTGACTAATTTATGTGGTTCTGAGTGGCTTAGAGCAACCTTAAATATCCTGTCATTGAAATTCCTTATCAGTTAGTAGCTTCTAGTCTGAATCAATCTGTTTTGAGCGTGTCATTCCAGATTGATTTTTGCAGAGCAAACAGCTCAATTCTTCTCCCTCCCCTCCCTTGCACCCTGCCCCAAACGACCAGGTATGATTTGAATTTAATTAACCAGGAAACCATAAATCTAAGCTGACGTTTTTACAAAGTCAGTTTTCAGAGCTGTGCTTAAATTACATCTTTAAGTCTGCTCAAGCTCCTCTGCTTTCAAAGGAACTTTGATACGTGAGGAATTTATTTTTTGTTAGAAAAATTTTAAATCTATTCATAATTGAGAAATGTGTGTGTTTATACAAGAGAAAAAAAACTTTTTAT
The DNA here is from genome assembly GCF_000695815.1 of Acanthisitta chloris. Classification (NCBI taxonomy): domain Eukaryota; kingdom Metazoa; phylum Chordata; class Aves; order Passeriformes; family Acanthisittidae; genus Acanthisitta; species Acanthisitta chloris. The sequence goes on along the minus strand of NW_008686916.1, from coordinate 45,138 downwards.
GTCTATTTTCCCTTCTTCCCAGCTAGAAAAAGTCTAATTTCAGTAAGAAGTCTATTTGTAGTGAAAACTGTGTCTATCTCAAGGGCAAGTTAAACTTCAGGATTTGGGATGTGATACTGTCAACAAGAGCTTAAGTAGATATTTCTGTGAACATGGTAGGTTACTCAGAGTATGGTTAAAAAATACTGGAGTATTGTAATACAAGTACTAAAATATCCCATATAGCATCACATGTAATAGCATTACATAGATTTGGAAGTCAGTTAGAGCACAATTGTAAGGAAAGGCAATTGTTTTTTGCATTTAGTAAATATTCTCCTTTTTTTGGACAAAGTTTTCCGTTTTCTTGCTATTCCAGGCCACAATGGATGGTATAATGGACATACCATAATGAAGGGTGAGTTAGTTCTTCAGGAGCAGAGATACAGGTCTAGTGGTTCTAACATTTCTGGCTGCTGCAACTCACGATACTTGATATGTCCTGTGATAAATATTTGTTGTCTTAACATAAACTAAAGTTTCAGCAAGTTGTCACTGGAGCAGAGGAGTATTTGGGAAGTGGAAAGTGTGAGTGACCAGCACTAGCTGTCATGCTGCTTTCTGAGCACAGAATGCTATTCAGTCAGTATGTTTGGTGTAGGTTTTTTCTTTACTTACTCTGAAGCTGTAGATAACTGCTTCCATTTGGTTACAGCATTTATTAGTTGTTAGTAAGTTTGCTGCAGTAGTGTAATTTGGTCATTCCCATGTTTTTCTTGGGCCTGATCCAAAAATCTCTGAAGCTCTCCATTTAATTTCAGTGGGTATTGGATCAGGCACCACAGTGGGTTGTTAGCTTTGTGTTAAATGCTTACTTTGATCTGATTTTAATCATTCCTCGTGGAATATTTGCTTATGTGTTGGCAACATGTGTAGCTTGATGAGTGCAAATGAAGTTGACATCTATCTGTACAATTTGCAAAAGTGTACAATCTGTACACTTGCAAAAAATAAATCCGTTAACAAAACGAAGCTTCAGTCATTGATGTTTGCAACCATCAGTTAGATCCACATCCTTTGTCAGACATTGAATTTCTTGGAGTTGTAGTTACTGTTGTTACCATAGAATGGTTTGAGTTGGAAGGTGCCTTAAAGATCCTCTAGTTCCACACCCCACCCTGCCCTGCCATGGGCAGGAACACCTTCCACTAGACTGTGTTACTCAAAGCCCCATCCCACCTGGCCTTGAACACTTCTAGGGATGGGGACTACCTTCTGGATGGGATTATCTTCTACAATTCTAAAAGCCAAACTTGTGAAATTTTATTTGGTATAACGAAGTACATTTTTCTTTTTTTTTTTTCTTTTTCTGTAATGAAACAGGTACAGCAAGTGGCTAAGCAATGTGCACTGCCCTGAGCCCGAAGGCACGTGGGCCTGGCCTGTCCGACATGCATCAATACAGTCAGTGGCTTGCAAGTAGACACGAGGCCAACTTGCTGCCAATGAAAGAGGATTTGGCTCTGTGGCTCACAAACCTACTGGGTAAGGTACAACAAGATGGAATGCAGATACTGAGAACACTTTCCACTGTTAGCTGGGAAATTCAGTCCTTCAGATTTCTTTGTATTTCAAAAATAAAGGGAGTGATGATTAGGTAGCTACCTCCACACAGTGCAACTGTTAGCAAGGTCAGAAAAGCTAGTGAGTAATTTGCCTCTACAGTGTTTGTGTGAGTAGCATAATTGGATCTTATACATTTCATGTTGGGTTGGGTTTTTTTCAAATTTCCTTTGAATATTTTTTGGCATGTGTTTTCTGTATTAATACCATTAAGCTGAACAGTGCTAATTGCTACCATCACCTATATCTTCCATTTTTATTAGGCCTCCTAAAGAGTACAGGTGTACAACTGTCTTGACCAGAAAGAACCATTAAATAGTTCTTTGCTGACCAAGCAGTCTAGAAACTGGTAATTGTTGCCAAGGCAATGCATGTGAAGACTTGTGGAAGCTCATGCATAGAGGAGTCTGACCTAGTACAGCTGGGACCTGGGGATTTTCTGGTTGCAGCTGTACACCTTGGTGTGTGAAGCCAAAGCATGTTGTTGAGGAAAGAGGATGCAACCTAAAATTTAAGAAAGAAATCACGTGAAGGAGAACAAATGAGATTATGTCCCTGGCAGGAAGAACAGAGACAATTCTTGGAGATACACAACTCATTCAAGAAGGTGGAATTTAAAAACTATGAGCCAGGAAATAGTATGTTGTTTGTTGAGAACACTCAAGGGAAAAATGGGTTTTGAGTGATCTCTGTAAGTCCAGAGGATTCTGCCAAAAAAAGTGTATGATTTACACAATACCTCATCGAAGGAAACATGCCAGCAGTTCCTCTCATTAAACAAAGAGAAGAAAATATTTCAGAGAAGGTGATTGTTTACATGAAACTTCCGTTGATGTTATTTTGGGGGAAAGTTTGGATGAGCTCTTTTAAATGTGGTGTGTGTGGGTTTGGAGGATTTGTTTATTTTTATTTTTTTTTCCTGGAAGTCTGTTCTGGTGAGTCATGGGCAGTGTGATGGCAGGTGCTGTAGTTAAACAATCTCAGCCATATCACACAATAATAAAGTATATCCAGTGTCTTTCATCTGCATGTTCTACATTGCTGTGTTTTCCCTTTTTTAAGAGAAAGGGAAATATCACTTATGTTATGAGAGATGTGGTCAGTAAGTCCAACCCATATCAGTAGAAGGCAATACCAAAATATTTTACAGGTAGACTTAACCCATTTTAGAGTTGGAACAGTTGCAAATCCACAACTGCCAAAGTGACATGTGTTTTATGGGACATATTTGTGTGGTTCTTCCATTTAAATCAGTGAGTTTTGAATATAAAATTGTCCAGGCAATACCAGAACAAAATCCAGAAATCCTGACTTTTCATTACAATTACCACAAGACAGCAATCCAAACTCTTTGAATCAGCAGCAGCACATTCCATTAAGGATTCAATATATTGTTTAAACGTTTTAAACAATGAAGTTTTAGTGAGTCACTCTAACACAAATAGAAGCTTGTTTGCAGTTCATAACAGAGTTCTCACAGTGATAAGTTTAGGAATGAGGTCACTTTTTGAGCAAGAAAGTAGCAACCAGCAGGAGGTTCTGAAATGCCAACTATAATTAAAAATCTGATTTTTCATATGGACACCAAATTCTGCACTGGACAACCTTCTTTTAATTAAGCAGCATATACAGTTCATTTGCTTAATGCATACCCCCACACCTTCTCACACCAAGCTCTTCTTCTCTGAGTTTGTGCTGAAGAACTGAAATTACAGTGATTTGTTGAACTGCTTTGAATTCCTGTGTAGACAGTGTTATTCAAATTAATAATTCAATTAAGCTGAAATTCACATTCAAAATAAATTAAGTGTGAGTGAATGAAAATAATTATTATTTGTAAAAGTATATTAACTCAGAATTCAAAGTTGTTTTAATTAGTGCATAATTTGGTTCAGACAGAGGAGGAATGTGTGAACATGTTGCTGTATGGTAAAATAGATACGAATTTATAGATTGCTGTTACCTTGTTGTAAAAACCTCTTTGTGCTCTCTCATTTATCAGCATCCAAAAAGATAGAAGAATATGCAAGACTTTTTATGTTTGTTTTGTTGTGGGGTTTTTTTCCTACATGGGAGAATTAATGTACTTTGCACTAATGGTCAGTAGATTTTCACATTTGTGGATGTGCAGGTAACACAAAACACATAATATTGTGTATCCACACCCTAACTTGCTCTGTTCTACAACTTATGTGGCCTCATTGTGTCTTTGTGCCAGTTTTAATGCCATAGGACTTCTCAGTTTATAAAGAAAATGAATCTGCATTTCAGTTCATTGTTACCATTTTGGGTCATGTTTCGTTTAATCTGTATTTTAGTCATTCATTTGTACTATGACTCAAGGACACAAACTTTTCAAACAAATTTAGATTTAAAAAAAAATTTTTAAAGAGTATTTTAGGTAAGAATAGGGCTGAACCTCTTTGAGGTAGTTCGATCAACTGATGGTGTTTTAGGAAATTTATGTGGAGAGGCAATTATGTCCTACATAGTGTTACTGGAAGTTGGAATGGTGATAGATTTGCATCAGCAAAACTTCACATGGCTTTGAAATTACAAACTGGAAAACATTATCAAGATATTGCACTTTATAATATGATTGAAGAGTTTTGATATTAGATAGAAATTAGACTTAGCTAGAATTTGTCCTTACCCAATTGGTAAATGAGGAAATGGAGATACATGCTGCAGCTGGAAATAACACTAAGAATTTTAACCCTGAGACTTTGGATGTTTTATTCTGATTTAGCATGGATATTGTGGTGGTTGTTTGGGTTTTTTCTGTAATCACTAGTACTTTTGTATGCATTTTTTCTAATTATTTTAGGAACCACGTCAGAGAAACTCAGAACTTCTGAGAGGACAGTTTGTCATTACAGCTCCATTGCTGAATAGATTTTAGCTGTCTGTATTCTGGAGGTTGGAAAAAGGACAGTGCAGATGAAATCAATGTGTCAGTTAGGATTAACTCATACAGTATTGTACATTATAGCATTTTCTAAGAGGGACGTGTCAGCGTGGTGGGAGCTGTGGTTTCTGTGTTGGAGAGGAAGGTTGGAGCTATGTGTCTCTTATTCTTGCTTCCCTCTGGTGAGATTTGGTATCTCAGTTGAGAGTGGCAGTGACAAAGTTAAGGAGATGAGTTAACCTAACTGTCTTGCAAGTCATGATCATCTCTTGGCCTTGTTTTTGTTATGTATAGAGCCAATGAAGCACTCAGAAATGCCTTCAATGCTGACAAACTCCAAATTTGGTAGATCGTGTACATAGTTACTTTAGTAGAATGCTCTTGTGGATACTGAAAAGTTCTGTGCCACCTTGAGCAAGCTGCACATGGGAATTAGCACATTTGGGCCATGGTAATCTTCTAGCAGAGGCAAAATGACCATTTGGAAGGTTGGCTAGTCTGCTGTACTCCCCAGTACTGTCTTGTTCTCTCTTGTGTGTCAGCAGAAGGGAAAGGGCTGACGTGAGGAGGAGTGGGACACCACCAGCCTGTGCTTTAGGACAGATGCAGAGAGATGGTTTCTGTTTCCCCTTTGGCTCTTGTGTGGAGCTCTGATTTTTTTCCCCATTCCTAGAGTTCATTTACAAGCTGCAGAGGGTTATATTGTCTTATATTCCATCAAACTTGATTCAGCATGTGGACAATGCCTTGGACACATCTGGACTTCAGGGTTTCGGTGCTGCGGCCTCTTTTTAATTTCAGCATGTGGACAATGCCTTGGACACGTGTCTGGACTTCAGGGTTTCGGTGCTGAGGCCTCTTCTTAACGGAGCTGTCTGTGCTTGAGAAGGGGCTGGAGAATGCAAGATGATGAGGAATTGGATGTGTGAACACTGAATGTTGTTTAGGGCATTTAAAATTTGCTTGTGTGCAAAAGTGAAGGAGGCTTGGAGAAAAGGAACAAAGAGGTGAAGATGTTAGGAGAGGCACTGGGTTGAAGACCAGGCTTGGTACTTGAAGGTATGTTGAAGCAAGTGTAACATTTGAGGGTTGAAAAGTGGAGTCTTCTGCAAGAAAACCATCTTTGATTCTGAATTAAATATTTCAGCTTTTCTTGCTCATTTTGCTATCTAAGAGGGTTCTGTAACAGTACATTTATTTTCAGTATCAGTTTGTTCACATCAAGCCAGAGGGAAATGGTTTTAAATGTCTGATAGTTCCAGTGGTTCTTCTGGCAATGATACAGTTTCTTAGTTGAGTGACTTTATATTTTTCTTTAGTATCAATATGATTTAGGGATTGTTTATATGTCCCATTTCAAGTGGTAATGTCTCAATGCTTTCAAAACTGTTTCTTTTGCTGTCAACTATTGTAGGGAACAGAGTAGCCTTGTCAGAGGAGAACCAGTTTGGTTTGTGCATAAAATCATTGGCCTTTGTTTCCTATATTTTTATCACGTTTTCTTATCACAGGTTTAAATGCCACATGACTCAAGGGGGTCTGGAGGAGTTATCTCACCAGTGCCTCAGGATTGCAGATGTGTTTCAGAGATTCACCTGAGTGAAATATTTCTGTTGTTAAGCTACTTGTTTGGTGTTACTAATGAAATGCACAATTACAATAGCCCATCAGCTAGTTGTGAAGCTGCAGTCAGCCTTACACTGAAGTTATTTAACCAAGTGTGAAAGAACTCAGTGCAATAATAGAGGAACCAACTAAATTTTAGTCCTTTGAGATTTACAGTCTCTCCACCGTCTTGTGAAACCTCTGGTTGTCTGAGATGGTCTGTGGAGAATGTTTCATCTTCGACCTCTTGGGCACACACCCAGGACATGGGCTTTTTTCAGTTTTTCTTCCATTCATTGCCTTGAGTCCCCCAGGACTGGGTGGCCTCACTGATAGCTGCTCACAGTTTCCACGTGTAGGTGTTCAGGTGTCACAGTTTGTCTTTTCAAGGGGCATGTGGTGGTTGTGGTAAAAGAGAGGGTAAGCAATGCTTGTGAGGTTCCAGAAAGCCTGCACAGTCCTGGTTTTTTTCCTCATACTTTCAGTGTTGGGGCTGCACAGTCCTGGTTTTTTTCCTCATATTTTCAGTGTTGGGTTTTTTTTTTATTAGACTTAATGTTATTACCATTCTATAAAAACATTGCAACTGCTTTCTTGTAATTATAGGGGGAGTTATACATTTTTAATGGAGTTTAATGTTTTTTCCATACAAATATACCGAGTCATTTTATTCCTCAGGCTATGAACATTACTCTCATTTGAATCAATACATTTCAACTGTTAAATATGTCAGAGTGTCTGTTTTAGCAAAGAAATGCCACCTTTTGGAGCCATAAAATACAGTGAATTGAAAGCTGACACCTAATATACTTTTCATTGGATACAGATGTTCAATGCAAAACTCATTCTTTCAGATTTCATAAAGGGGAATAGAACTCAAATAATCCAGCCTAGTGTACAATATGCAGTGACCAAACTGCTAATGCAATTCTGCACTTAAAATAATATAAATGCATTGTTAAATAGCAGAAGAAGATAGAAGAATTTTTCCATGTCTGTGTAAGGAGAAAATACCTCTAAATAGCTTTTATGGGTTTTATAACTTTTTATTATTATGAAAGAATAAATCTATAAATCATAGGCCAGAATAGATATGTTTAATGTGATTAACTTTTGTACCTGTGTGAAAAAATTATGCTTTGTAAACTAAAATAAAGATGTTGAGTAAGTTAAAAATATTTGAAATGAATGTTTATAGAAGAAAGGAGTCTATTATAAAATGTAATGCTCTTAAAAAGAAAGCAGTTCCTGTAACATAGTAATTTTTCAAATTTAGCTTTCAAATGGCTTTATAACTCTTGCCAAAAATGCTGATGGGGCAAATAGGAAAATATATAGGCTAGAATGGTGGCAAAGGCTTCTGACATGCTGAGATGTTCAATTTTTTTATCACTGGGATATTAGAGTTTCAGTCCTGGTTTCATCTGAGCTGGAGACACTGCTGAAATATTATCAGTTGGGCATAAGCTAACTCTGAATGTCTGGAGTGTAACTGCTGCTCTTCTGCCTGGAGAAGTCATTTAGGTATACAGGAGCTATGAAATGGCCTATATGGCAGAAGAATTAAGGGGGAATAAAAAAAAGGGAAAATCTTCATGTTAAACAGATATTTCTGGAGTAGAAATGTGTTAGAATAAGCAAGTTAATTTCAATGAAAAATAGAAGTCTTCTGTATCTGAAGATGATTTGTTGTAAAGATATTTATCTTGGTTTTATCTGACTTTATTAGCTGCTTTTTTTTAACTGGCTGAACTGAAAAGACTTACATTTGTTTTTGCCCAAAAGATACTAAAGTATCTAAAGGTTTTCAGGCAAAGGCCTAGAAAAATCAGCTTTCCTATAGCATATTTTCAATCATATTGCTTTATAATGCTACTATCTTCAGTGTTGTGACATGGACTGTCAGATTACAACGTACCAGCAAGATGTGCAATATTTTTTCTTATCTACTTCATTTTTGTTACTTTTGAATGTTGGTTTTCCCCTCTCTTCTGAGTGAAAAGATACAGAAAAACTTTGCTTCACTTTTCTAATTTTCCTAGGGTGTTTTGACAGAGAAATGTAGTGAACCTGTTCTAAACAGATTCATATTTTCAGTTTCCAGACATCTCATGGAAGCAGGAGTGGATCCAGGTGGGATGAGGAACCACTCTCACTTCAGTATTGGGTTTTTTTTGTTGGGGTTGTTTTTTGACAGAGTAGACTATTGTTACTAATGTATGCTGTGTAACAGCCTATAAAAAATGAGTTTAGAGTTTTATTGCTGTTCCTAAATGACATATGTAAATGTAGGGAGGAGGGAATAAATCCTGTCTTAGTAGGAAGAGCAAGAATTAGTCCTTGATGTTCTCTTGTTATTACTAGAAGTTAAAAGTGCTGAGAAATAGAGCTGCTGATCCAAAAAGTGTCCAAAGAGAAGACAAATTTTTTAGGAGAAATGTGAAATTTAAAACTCCTCAATAAGAAATAGGTGTATTTTTACCTAGAAAGACATTAAGATCCTGGGAGTTCAGTCTAGGATGATAAATGATTCCCTGATCATCTTGTCTGTCCTGCCTGGTCAACCTGCACATCTTGTCATGAGACTAGGGATCCTCTTCCAGGGGGATGTAATTACATTTATTGTAAGGCTTTGGTCTGCCATAGCAGAGAGGGAAGCTGGTGGCAACTGAAGTACAATGTCATATAGAATGATATAACAGTTTAAATATTTTGAAATCATTATTTTGGCTTTCTTCTTTGAAAATTTTAATCTGCATGACAAGTAGATACATAACATGAAGCTTCACTCTCTCTTCAGTTTGTTTGTTATGTACCTAACTTTACTTCTGAAAAAGCACTTTCACAGTAGCATTGCAGACACTGTAATATCTTGCATATTTCTTGAAGGATCAAGACTTCTAAAAAAATGTAGTCCTTTCCCTCTTGATGTGGTTTTCTACTTCTGTTACAAAACAACCTGTTAGCAGCTCTTACACCACAGCTACACATTCACACTGGTGTGCACCATTTGCCTGCTGTACTCTCTTTTAAAACATCATGTTGAAAGCACAGGATTTTCATAAGCAAAATGAAATATGTGGAGTCTGATATGCTAGAATTATTTTTCAAGCAGCACATGCCTTCCCAAAGAAATCATGTTATTTTTTCATAATATCTACAGGTAAAGTAGTACTGATGTTATTCACTAAATATTCCAAGTAATGCAAGTTGCTCAGTTAAAGCATATTTCAAATTACTGTCAAGATTTCTATTGACTTCTCTTGGTCCACAGGAGCAGTCTGTACTATTCTATGCTTTCTGCCATGTTAACTTTCTGTTTGCTGTCCAGGTAGAGAAATAACAGCAGAAACCTTTATGGAGAAATTGGATAACGGTGCGTTGCTTTGCCGGTTAGCTGAGACCCTGCAGGAGAAATTTAAAGAAAACAGCTTTGATGCAAACAAGCCTGGCAAAGTAAGTGTTGGTCAATGTTCTGGCATGTAATAATGCAAACAAGCCTGGCAAAGTAAGTGTGTTGGTCAATGTTCTGGCATGTAATGTATGAGGTATCTGACCATTTTGGTACTGAATATTGTGCAGTTAAGAGATTTCATTTGTGGAGACAAAATGGGCAGGGAGGTAATTGCTCCGTGGAGCAAAATAAAATTGGGGAAATGATATTTATTTGGTAATTATTAAAGTAACTACATGAAGCAGATGCTCAAAAAAATCACTTGTAGCATGTGGAGGGTAAGACAGAACAAGATCTAGCAGTGGGATGTGGTAGCTAATGGAGAAAATGTGATCCTTGTATTTATTTGCAAGGGGAATATTGAGTAGCTGTGGGAAGTTCCTTTTCTCTGAAAACAGCTCTAGGGAGGCCAGTAATAAAATTCTATAGTTAGTTTTGGTGCTTTGAGTTTAAAGGTCCTGTTGGTGTACTGGAAGGGGATCAGCAAAGAGTTGCAGGAGTGATGTGGAAAATGTGAAGCTTAGAAGATAAGAAAGAGTTTGGAAGGAGAAGTTTAAGATCTTGCTTGAATGCAACCTCCCTTTAAGTTAAATTATTTTCAGAGGACAATCTTTCTGGGAGAAATTCAAGAGTGCAGAAATTTTCTGGGAGAAGTTGAATGAAACAGTTAACAGTTAAAGCCTTTACTGTGAAACTGTTTTTATTTTTATTGTTAAGTTCAGATACATCTTCCTTGAAAGCTAAAACAGGCAAATACAGAGCAGGTAAAAAAGAGCCCAGGAACAGAAATCATCCCATGCATATTCTATTCTTGATGTTTTCATAACTACTCTGCAGCAGAAATTAGGGCAGAGCATAAATTTTGTCAGCCATTCTGATAACTGACAGTCTGTGCAAGTTGTTTTTCTTGGTTCCAAGTTCATCATTGTTGTTGCAGAAGAAATTGTCTCCACTAAGGCAGGCTTTATTTGATTCATTCTTTGTAAAGTAAAAGGAAGAGATAGCTGAGAAGAAAGATAAGAGCTGAAGTAGAGAAGAAAGGAAGATTACCTCCACAAAGGAGGAAAATACAGCTGGAACTCATATTTCCTATTTCAAATTATAATCAAGACTTGGTTAGTAGAAGTACTGGTGACTCCTGAGTTCCTCTTTATAATATGGTCCAGCTTGTCTTTATCTAAATGTTGTGGTAGCTTCCAAGTTGAGAAAACACTTAGAGCAGTCTTTTTGATTGAGCCTAGGAACTAGCTAGGCAGAAAGAAGAGTTACCTGTTTTGTTTTTTGAACCTAAGTTACATTAGAAGCCTATTAGACATTTGCAGTCCTATATGTTGTCATTACTCAGGTTTTGTTTGTCCTTTCTTTGTCAAGGCTGGTGTAACTGACAATGCAATTAAAGGGGAAAAAACCTGCTCCACTGCTATTTCCTCATGTTTTATACTTAGTGTAGTGAGAATTCAAAGAAATGGCAGAGTAATAGATTTGTGTCATTGTAGACTATTAGGGAGCTATTCATCCTTTCAGATTTTAATTCCCTGTGTAGCAGCCTTAGGCAATAGGTCTAACCTACACATTGAAAAATTTGTCTTTTGGTGCCAAGGAAATTTATAAGAAGATTATACTGTATGGAGTTTAGCATAGTAAGAATTCCAGAATCCTCCCCTGAATCATTATTATGCACTCTGTTAATAATACATCTGGAATTTTGAAGCCATTTGAGCATTTCTCTGTGCACAGGAAAACAGAAACATGGTCTTTCACCTAGGTGCCCTGCTGAGTTCACTGGCAGCTGGAAGAAGCTGCTGATTCCTCCTGAGTTCAGCCTCTATCAAAATAGATAACACACTTTTATATCCATATATGTAACTCTAAATTTTTTTTGAATAGAAGCAGACTGATATAAAATGAGTGGCTGCCAGGAGAATCAGCTTGTAAGCAGCACCAGGTTGCAGCTGAGTGAGGAAGACTGGATAAGGCTGTAATTAATGGGGGGAGCCTGTATAATCTTCCTAAGGCCTTCCACAAACTTAAAGATTTGGTCTGTTTCATAAGCAAAGTTTTTCCTTGTATGCAGACTTCTTCCTAGATGGAAAAGCTCCATAAAATATTTTGGGTTTAGTTTTCTCTTCGAGGGAGTTCTGCTTGATACATACTACTGATCACAGATTCATTTGTGCAGCTCTTTGGGTCTCTCTGGCCAGTTTAGCAGCTACAGCAGTGGATGTAAGAAGATATTAAAAGATGATATTGCATGCACTGACTCCTTCCTTAAGAGTCTGAGGAAGGCAATGAAGTTGTGACTTTTTATGTGTGAAGGAGATAAAGGAGGCACTTTTTCTGAGTGGGTTAGGATTCTTGAGTGTGGAAAGAGGAGCATATGATGGAACCTGCAAAATCAGGAATGGCATAGTAGAAGTTCAGTTTCTATATGGAATCTATGGGATGTTGAATGAAGCCAAACAAGCAAAAGAGGGGCCTTGTTTACAAATCAGTTGGAAAATTGTCAAGGAATGTAAAAATTCACCTGTGTTCAAGTAAACACTGAATAAGGTAATGGAAGAGAGATCTCTTGGCAGGTTGAATACTAAGAAACCTCATCCAGATGAGGAAGGCCCTATAGATGAACATTGGAAGTTGAGAAGTGTAAGAGTCACTCATGTTCTGTGTGTTATCACTTCTTGGGGCTGAATACCAAGTTGTGCAGGCAGAAAAAGGCAAATTATCCTTTCGCAACAGTCAAACTTCTAAGAAATTATTTTAAATTAAATTTGTACTTTTTGTTTCTGTATAAAGCCTCTAAGCATCTAAAAATACCACCTGGATCATACTCTGCTTTGGAATCTGTTATCCAGGGGAGTAGTGTGTGATCTAGAGCATTGGAGTTTGGCAGCCTCTGGTGTTATTTATGCATTTATCCACTGAGCTTAATGCCAGAATAAGCACCTCTGGATATCACACTAGATCATCTGAATGTGTATTCCTTGTCTTTAACTCCTTAACCTTATGCTGTTTGATTTGTTAGTCATTCAGTAATAAGATATGAAAAGAATTTCAGTTTCCAAAAATGAAGCATTTAACAGTTGTTCATTTCAGATGATGGTAGGTGCTAGGTTCTTTTGCAAGTCCCAGAAGACAATTTTCTTCATTGTTAAGCAACTAAACCATGACTCAAAACCTGATCATTTGGAAGACATTGATGTTGCATCTGATCCTTTGCTGTAGACAGACAACTTTTGAGTTTTAAATTATAAGCAATTTTTAAACAGGGAGGGCAGTATTAGGCTGGTGTGACTACATGATATATTTTTAAGAGTAAAAATCTCCAAAAAAGAGGAAAAAATTACATCTTTTACAGTCACAAATAAATCTAACCATGTACATTTATAAAATGACAAGGAGATGACTGACATCAATCTTAATAAATACTCAAGATTTGTATGGTAGTAAGTTTTTGGAGCTACCTGTGCTGCTGCTGCTAATGATCTGGTATCTAGAAACTATAGGCTTATTATTATAGCAGCAGTTACTCCATAAAAGTAATTCATGTCACAGGATGCCATTTTGTAATTCTCTCCCATTGGCTTGGATTTCATCTCCATGCTCTCCTGGCAGTATTTTACTTTTCCTGACAGTATTTTACTTTTTCTGACAGATAGTTAATAGGAAAATTTCACAGCTGTACAAACAAATTCAGAGCATCAAGGCATGTGCAGTATGCACAGAGCCTTATGTTGGGTTGGGCTTAGTTTAGTGAGACCATTAATTAATACTGTGAAATAAACATAAATAGGGTTATTAGTTGGTACCATTTTTATGGTAGCTGTTGTGTAGAAAATAGTGAGTAAATTTTGTCCTTGGATGTGCATATGCACTTGCATTGAAACAGCCTATGAAACAACAATTTCTGTACACACAGAGTCCTGTATTTCCTAATTTCATGAGTTTCTGTCCACATCTTACCCAGAGTCATATTATCTGAAGTGTATTTTGAAATCATTCTGTATTCAAAGCTTTCACTTGCTCCTGGGAAATGTACTTGGTGAATCTGATGCTTGGTGAGCATAGATCACTGTGGCAGCATCGACAAGTTTGCATCAGATGAGATTTTTGGCCTGGTGAGGGTACTTTGAGGGTCATGTTATGCATTTGGAGAGTTACAATTAAGAGAGAGAAACAACTATTTGGGATGGAATTTTTTGTGTCTTTAATTAAGTTCTAAGGTTGCAGTTAGATTTTTCAGAGGTGAAACAATTCAGCTGTTTCACAACTGAAAACTGTTTTAAATTTCAAGATGTTTTTGTTTCTAAAGACAGTTATGTACATCTGTGGAAGTAGGGGCAGAATCCTGTAAACTACAAGACATGAAAAGCCAGGGAATGGACTCAAATTCTGTCAATATTGAAAGAAGGGGCAGGAGGCAAAAGAACAGGGTTATAAACTGGAGGCCCAGTAATTTCCCACCTCAGCTCTAAGCTTACTATTTGCTTTTGGGGGAATACATATCTGTGCTTTCACTTTCCACATCTGTACCCTGGGAATACTGTTCACTGTACAACAGTGACTTGATTTGTGAACACTGTGAAGGGCTTTGAGCACTTTGACTGTTGCAGCCCCATTTGGGGAGCTGTGATTACTGTCAGGTAGTTCCCATTCTGAAAAAAAATTATATTTAGCTCTGCTCATTTACAAGGAACATGGAATCTCATGGCTCACTAAACATAGGTGAGAGACAGATCTTTGCTTGTGGATCTGCTGCTTCAAACAGCTTTGGAGCCACAAGCAAATGTAGTGAATCTAGTCCTCCTGAAGTAGAGAATCTGGACCAATAGTTTAGGATTTGACTGATCTCCTTGAGTGAAAGTCAGGATTGAGTAACAGCTTTGGGGTTAGTCTGTCAATTTATAAGAAAAAAAAAATATGTTTATGCTTGTTTTACCTTTTCAGTCATTCCTTTGCCTCAAGAGAATTATGTGAATGGAGAAATTACTAGAATCCTGGAGGTTCCTGAGGAGTAACAAATGCCTCTGTCTCTCCAAGGCAAGCACCATCAAACAAAGCAAAGTGTCTGGCAGCAGTTTAGAAATGAGAAAACTTGTTTTTAGAAAATCTTATGTATCTTTATCTTGATATATTATCACATAGGTTAAATGACAAATGAATATGCTACTGTAAACCCCATTTGTCAGGAAGAAGGAAGAGCTGTTCAAGTCTTGGCCAAGGTGAGAGAGTTATATAGATACCATAAGGTTAAATTGTAGGATTTTTTCACAGAAGACCATACACTTGTGATGAATTGTAGAAGATAAAATAAGTCATGGTAGTATATGTTCACCTAAACTGATTGAATAGGAAAATAGTTACCAGTTTCCCAAGGCAGCTTGGCTGGTGGGCAGGAGGTAGGATCTGCATGGCATAATGCAAGGATTCAGTGGTTGGTCTGAGATCTAACTAAACCTCAATAAAGTAGTAAAGACCAAAGTATTTCTTTTGAAAATGAGAAGACTAGTAAAAAGGAGCATCCATAGATACAACAGAGAGGATTGCTTCGATGTCCTTATAAGTTTGGAAAGGGTATAAATTTTCATGCCTGAAGGTGTAACTCAAGTTCACATGGAAAGGACTAAACATAAATTTTCTCTTTGGACAATCTCTCCTACGTTTTGGTCTGCTTTGAGGTATTTTCCTTTGAAGTTTGTGGATCTTGCTGTTAGACTCTAGATGGCCAAGTTAAAAGTCTGAGTGGATTACCATGGTGGTTTTATTCACAGTGTAGGCTTCAGTTTCTCAAGGTTATCTGTGTCCTATAGATGGGATGGATATACAATATTGTGTAAACTTAGTGCCTTGAATGTGTCTGCCCAGTGTAAAGAGTTCTCAGCTGCAGCTGAGCCATGTTCAGCTCTTCTCTGTAAGTTACAAATCTGACTCTCCAGTCGAGAATTGCATGGATGCTGTTACACTACGAACAGATCCTTTGTGGTCTGGGGCAGCAATTTGCTTGTCTGCACACTTGTACTTTCAGAAGGCTTTTATTTTGCAATAAAAGCTTGTGGAGCCAATTTCTAATCATATACAACGTAGATATGGCTCTCATTTACTTGGGAGGAATAAAAAAATACAGCATTGTCTTTTTGTGTATTAATCTTTGTAGTGGCAGACTGATGTGGATATGAGAGGAAAAGAATCATCTTGCAAAATGACTCACAAGTGCTAATCCATCTGGAAGGAATCATTTCCACAAGACTGTAAAGCTGTTTGTTAGAGAATTTCTTGTACCTTTTTCAGACATGTCAATAGCTTGCTGAGCTCGTTCAACTGGATCGCTACCAGGTTTCTTGCAGTTACTGTTAGGATTTGCCTGAAACAAGTCATGTGCACAAACCTTCTATGCCTCAGCAAGTAACTCTCTAAACTAAAGTTTGTGCTTGCACAAGGATTGTGTGGTAGGATAGCATTTTGTTTCCCACCAGCTATGAAAGGAGATTTCTGAACAATCCTAGGATATTATGTGTTTGTCTGCTTGGCACCTTCCATGAGGACATTGAAGAACTCCTTAGAAGCTTTTAAGTGCACTTTGAGCCATGCACTGTGTTGGAGGAAGAGCTGTGCAATCCTGGAAGGAGCACCAAGATGTCATGTATTGAAATGCACAACTCCCTTGTCTACATTTAAATGACTTGCTAGTCAAATAATCAAATGTGCTTAAGCTGGTGGGTGAAGCTTCTGCCTTGCCACTTCCTGACTATATATATTTACTTCTGGGTATCCCAGTTATACAGTGCATTGTGTGTGGATTGAATCATCTCTTGTATTCCTCAGCTTTCTGACATGCTGCTGGAGGTTGCAGTGTTTCTGTTAAATACGTTTTTCATAGCTATTGCCACTATCTGTTTTTGAACAACCAATATTTTCATCCTTTGTTGCATGATGAATAAGTTGTGTCTTGGGCAGAGCACTTAGAAGAACAAAGCCATGAAAAAACTCTTGACTTCTAAAGTTCTATTATTAAATTAAACTTATTCTCCATCTATGCTTACCCTTAAGAGGGTAAAACTAATGCCACGTGGGACAACGTGTTCTACTCTGACACTTAATACCATGGCTAAACCATTCCCTTAGTTCTGTATTTATTTGAACATTGTAGCCTGTGTGTGTAGATAAAGCCTTGATGATGTTAATTATTTTTATTGGCATATTGTAAATCCGTTAGGGATTCCAAAGTATTCACAAGTGCTTTCTTAGAATCTAAGAAGTTAATAACGAGTGATTTTTGGCTTTTGATGATCTCTGCAGTGATTACGTAGGGTAAAAATCTGGTCCACACATGATCTTTAAACTCAAAATCCAATCTGCTATTGCATTAAAATGATCTATCTCTACAGGACTTGATATGGCAATGTAATTTCACCAATTTCACCAAAAGACAGTGTTTTGCCACTTGTGAATTGCCTAGAGGTGCTTTCTTTGTCATAAATGCAATGTTATTTTTCATTAATCTAGAAGTCATTTCTGGTTCCATGTCTTGAAAAGTTTGGCAAATTTTATTGGTGTCTCCTAAGCCTTCAAAACTTCCCTGTTCAGTTTTTTCTATTTTCAGTTTTCCTGGGTTTAATTTTTATTTTGCAGCTTTGGGAAGGCTGATGGGTTTATATTTCTGGGTCTTTTTTTTTCCTAGTGGGAAATGCTTAATTTTAAATTCTGTGTATGTATTTCCATATTCAGAATTCCTTCTATCCATTTTGCACATATATTTAGCATATTCTTTTGACTGTTGGTTCACTTGTTATATTTGGAAAGTGTTCCCTTCCATAGTAAATGGGGTAGGGGGCAAAAATAAAACTGGGCCCACCTTGCCAAGGAGGTATTTTTTTACCTTGTTGATATTAGAGTTTCATTAATGGAATGTTGAGTCTTTAGAAGTACTTGTCTGTACTTTATGGCTCTTCATGAAATCTGAATTTTACAAAGCAGTTTACCTTTTTCTAAGGTAAACTCAATTTTCCTTTGCTGAAATGAATGTCTGGGACACGACTTTCAGGATTTATAAATGGGATCTGAAGTATTTTATGTTTGACTTCATGAAGAATTAAGAACAGCAGCACCATCAAGGATGGTCTAGTGATATTGTCACTCTGCAGTGAGTAACAGCTCAATAAGACTAAGTTCTTGTAGCAACGAGCCCCAGTTCACTTATGTTTAGCAAATTAATGAAAGAGAGCACAAAATCATTTTTTGCAGAGAAGATTGTGGCAGAGCTTCTCTTTCGGATTCCCTGTCCTTAATAATTAAAGAGGTAATTCAGATTTTGTGAGGGAAGGAAGGCTTTTCTAAGGCAAAAAAAAAAGGAAGAATTGAAGAAGGAAGATAATGGCTCCATGGCTAGTAGCAAAGTTAAAGGCAAAATTGTAAAAAGTTCTGAAACAGAATCATGTTCTGTCTAGCTGATCTAATCACATTTCAGTATGAATTTATGTTCATCTAACACAAAATGGCTAAACAAGAGACACCACTGCAGTCAGCTACTGCCCTCTGCATAGTGTAATTTTTCCCCCATTTTGGTTAACGTAGGTCATCAGGCAATAAAAGCAAATTTTTCCTATGTGTACCTAGCTAACTAATCCTCTTAGCAGGCAAAATTGCTCATCTTTTTTTGAATTCAGGCATGACTGACAGTTCAAAAAGTTGTGAAATCATCCATTGAAAGAGCAATATTGCTCAAGCCTAAGTCTGCTACAAATAAATGGAGTTTTGGTGTATATTTGTGGACCCTTGTTTTGAAAAAGCAGGACAAAAATCACATTTTTCCATGTGATTTCATGGTGTAAGAGAGTCCCTTTTGGGTTTAGAAGTGAACCTGACAGCATTTTTCCAGCATTGCATCATATGTTTCACTCACACTTTCACATCCTGCATTAAACCACATGCATGCACGTCAACAAGATTGTAAAAGGAGTGTGACTGGGGAATTGTTTTCATGATACTTGATAGGAGTAATTGCAGCCACTGCTGTTTCAAAGCGACTGTGGTTATACTACACTATGTCAACAAAAGTCAGTTTTGCCATATGGAAACCTAATTACTTCAGAATGATCTGTTAGAGAGCACTTTTGAGATAGTCAGGCCATTTATACAAACCAGTAAGAAATATTTGTGCACAAAACCTTTCTTAAATAAGAGTTTTCATGTGTTAGAGTTTGAACATTGTGGTGACAGTCCTAGAAATATAAAAACAGTAGACTTCTATTTAAAAGGTGATAGGAAAATATATTAGGTGATAAGAAAATATGAGTATTTCTCTATGATTTGTGTGATATACTTGGTGGTGCTATTGAATAGAAAAGAGGGTGAGGTTTTATTTCTGTTCTCTACAGCAAGACCCTAATATTGTGGTAAGTGGGATGAAATGTAGAATGCTACGTTTTGGTGAAATCATGTGATGGGAGGGATATTTCCCTGTCTAGTATTTGCTTCAGAAAATGCCTTAAAGCTTTTTATTTTTTTTCTCTCCTTCAATAATGTATGAGTTTTTCCCTTCTGCGCTCCAGGATATGTCTTTGCTTTTATATTTGGGTGTTTGTTTGTCTCAGTTATTTGGTGCATCTGTTAATCAAACATTTTTTTCTGTCACTGTGAAACTAGAGTATATCCCAAATTTGCTTAGTTAAGTGTGATGTGCCTTACTTAGACTCTTAGTATTTGCTCCAAGTAGCTCTTACTACCAAAATGTTCTTCTAAAAGACACTGTAATCCTTACAATTGTAGAAGGAATGTTGCAAGTTCCACAAATGTCTAAGCTTCATAGTCAGGCTAGGTTGACTGATGTGTTTAAAGGTCTGTCTTAGTTGTCAAGGTATGGAAGTGTAATTTATGGATAGTGTGTTACGTGCATGAAATTTCAGATGGTTTATTTGCTGACTCGAACTGCAGAGATTTCTGACACATAAACCATCTGTTCTGCATTGCTTTTCTTGAAAGCAATTCTATATTCAGTCATTACAATATACCTAAATCAAAAGGCATAAAATATTTAGAACCAGATTTATTAACATGTTGGTAGTACTGGGGAGCAGCAGTGGCCCAGGGGAAAACTAGGCCCTGCCAGGCATTGCAGTGCCTTCCCCATGGCTCCTCAAAAGAAAGGCAGTGTAGGTTCTCCTTGGCTCCCTCCTCACTTTGAGCTGCTTTTGGACTGCTGAAGGCATCTGTGCCAAGGAGCAGCTTCTGGTCCTCAGGACCAGTGCTCCAGGCTTGCTCATGCCTGGTGGGCTGAGGGCCAAGCAGAGCAGATGGAGAGCTCAAGTCTCCTCTGATTGTCAGATGGCAGCCACCAGTCATACAGCACAGTAATTCTATTTTTTGTGCTGTTTTGTTCAAATGTTCTGAAAGAATGTGAAGGGTTTATCGCAGACTTCCAGAGCAGTGTTTAATACCCTTAGCAGGACATGAAAGAATAGAGAATATATATCAGGGGTTGTGCCAGGGGAAAAAAAAAAAAGCAGTTTAAAAGGCACAGAATCATCTGGAGTTGGAGCACTGAGTGGAAGTAAATAAACAGGGTATGATTTCACCTGTGATGCCCTTCAGAGCTGTTCCTGGCTTCAGAAACAGTTTCTGTCTTGGAGAGAAGACTCATGAGTTTTCTTCAAAGGCAAGGCTGAGAGCAGTGTAACACATGGACACTGGAAAAGCCAGAGATGAGTGCTGGACAGTGAGCTGGGAGGGGACATGATTTGACACTGCAGGTCTGTTCTCACATGTAAAGCAACTGTAGCTTATCTCCTTTCCATGCTCTTCACAGTACCTTATGCACAAGTCTGTAAATTCCAGGAGTACTGGACCTGGCTTCTTGTCATCTTCTTCCTGTCACAGTGCTAATTATGCTACTAGAAGCTGTTTTAAGGGGCAGCCTAGTTCTGTGTCTTTTTTTTTTCCCCTTTCCACATTTTCAGCATAATGTTTTTAACTGTCAAAAGCAGAAATTTGGAAATAGAGCTAGGAACAGGTAAAGACACCATATTTTCAGTTTTCTGCCTCTTAGCTCACTTTCTATTGAGTAACTACTGACTCCAGAATGGAAGCAAATATTTCATAAATCATCATTGGAAAAGCAGCACATTCAAACCCACGTCAGGTCTGAATTCCTCCATGATTTAGAGATTTCTAAAGTTACAGAACAATGTTTCCTTTTGATTTCATTTTGCCATGAATTACAGCTATTTTTTTGTGTGAAGAAAAGAAAGCTTAAATGAGAGCTAAATGCTAACATGTTCTTTGTGTCTCAGTAAATGCACCCAATACAAGCAAAAATCTTGCTGTGGTAATTACTGTGTTTGGCTCAGATGCTGATGCTGCACCAGTAGTGCCCTCTCTGATAGTGATACCATGCAAGTAGAACTGCTCTGGTAGAGAGCCTGTCTCTGTGTTAGTTAGACCTCGACCTTGTAGCTGCTACATTGACATTTCTGTGCTGTGCACAGGAGGTTTCAGTGTGGTGTTAAACATGAGACAGTTGCCTTTCTGAAGTGTTTGTAGTGTTTGGGCCTCAAGGCCCATTGGTTTACACTATCATTCCCTTCTAACTTAGACCTGAAAGCAATTCACCCTTAATTGTGGGACAGTTCAGTTCTTAGTTTAAAGTCTGTCTTTATAAAGTGTTTGTTTCTTCCCTTTTTTTTTTTTTTTTGGTTAAGTCAGTGAGCTGGACCAAACACTAGATTCCAAAACTGTAGTTGCTAATACTCCTACAAAATAGCTAATATTGGTTCAGTTCTCAACTTGACGTCATGTGGTCTATAATGATGCTGTTGGAAAGACTTTGTGGTTGATAACTTCATGCTCCTAAATTCCCTTCTCATCCTTCTTTGCTTGGGATTCTTTGGTGGCCAAGGCAATATGTTGGTGGCAGTCACCCATCTATGCAAAACCTGTGTGATGATTTCATAACACTTAAGCATTATGCTAAGATGTGTCATATCTCTAAATAGAGAACTTCTGGTTTGGTTTTTTTTCCTCAGACCTTACCAGTTCGGAAGATTCCATGCAAAGCCAATGCTCCTTCAGGGTCTTTTTTTGCACGAGACAACACAGCAAATTTCTTATCCTGGTGCAGAGATGTAGGTGTGGATGATACCTGCCTGTTTGAATCAGAAGGTTTGGGTATGTATTTCTTTATGTAGTACTAGTGATTTTAAATAACTTTTCTTCCGTGTTTTGCCTTAAAAGACAGAATGGCTCTTAATAGATCCTGACTCCAAATCTGACCTGTGTCTGGCTGTTGATTCTGCCTCTCATCTGAAGAATGAACAGATAAAGTACATATTGCATAAAATTCATTTAAGTCAGTTTTAAGAGGCACTTAAATGAGAGAAAAATCATGCTGTGATTTCTTGCATGCAGATGATTTTTCACCCTGCACACACTTCTTTTTTGGGCATGGAATGCTGTTCCTTAGTTCAGTGTATAAGATGGTGCTTTTCTGTTTTGGGAGAGTAGGATACAAATACTCAGTTCTGGCTGCAGACATTTGGCTATTTCTGCAGATATAATGAGTTGCACAGGAGGCAAGACACAAAATTTTTCTGCTTCCTATGCTGACTGTTTTTTCCAGCTGTTTCCCTTGTGCAGCTCAGGACAAAAACTATCCAACATTGGTGCTTCATGGTGTTCCATCAAAAGAATTGGACTGCTTGGGAAATTGCTGTTCTAATACTACATATTCTTCACTGTTTTAACTCTTCTCTCTTCAAAGGAAAACTTGTGAATCTTGCCTAGAGTTTTTCAGCCAAATCTCATGAAATTAAGAGGGTCAAATCTTTTTTATGTGAACTCAGATAAAAGTGTAAAGCAGTTGTGACAGATCAGTTTCTATGGAAGACAGATGAACACACTGTACTGAATCAAGAGGCTTCTTTGTTCTGCTGCTCAAAAAGTCTTTGACTGTCCCATTGATGTTCTTATCTGTGTTGTGACTGATCTATTCTCCTTCTTTTACAGTCTTGCTCTACTTCTATAGTCTAGCACAAATATTTCCCAGGCAATTTCTTTTTTTCATTTGTCTGTTCTTTTATCCTGCGAAGTTTTCTATTTTCAGTATTTTATATGTCCAGGAGAAAATGGCAGAGGAGAAATTAGTATCACAAAGGTGACAAATAGTAAGGAGGATATATGTAATGACTCTGTTTTGTTAATTAAATCCTCAAGACGAAATTTTTATTTGATACGGTAAATCAAATGGAAGATGAGTGATAATTGTAGTTTCAATGATTTGAAATGATGGAGAAGTTGGACATTGCCTAGGACCAAGAAACTTATAAACACCAGAAGGAGACACAAACCTCCAGTGCCTGAGGTAGGCAGAAGAACCTGTGGTTAATGGAACACTTAGATGTATTTAGAGTTTGTACAGCTGTGTTGAGCCCAGCTGTTTAACCATGGTTCCAATAATAAGTTAGGTGTGTATTCATAGCATGTTTATAAGGAATTTTCTAGTGCATTGTGAAAAAGCTAGATCTTGTTGAGAGATGGAATTGGCATAGCTGGAATACTGACACTTTCTGGTAAGTTAATTTTCACACACACACACACACACAGTGCCTTGCCTGCCACGGTACAACACTGAGTGCAAACATGCCTGGATGGCTGGTGGTCAAGAGAACTTCCTCTCTCAGAAAACTGAATACACAGTGCTCAAACCTCTGCTCTGTCAGATTTGTCTCATTACTGACTTATTTTCTTTGCTGATTAAAAGCTAAGTTCTGTTTTCCTTCTCTTATTATAGAATGTATTAGTAGAAAAACTTTATGATGCTGGAAATAAGATTAGGACTTGATCATATTTTGACCTCTTTCTGTGAACTTGAGTAGGAGATGGTGACCAAAAAAAAAAAAAAGATAAATCCAGTAGCTACTATTCTTAGCTGGTTTGAGCTATAACTCAAAGTTTTGATTTCACTTAAAGTATTTTTAATGCATCAGAAATAATGATAAATCATAACAGTTGCCAATCTAAAGCTTCTATGTTCCTCTCTCTCCCACAAATCTCTTTGCCACTGCATAGGAAATAAAAAGTTAGCAGAGGTAAGTAATATCAAAGGTTCTTTTCAAAGTAGTGAGGAACATCTGTGAATGACATCTAAGTGTTCTCACTGCATTGTGGAATTCTGTGTGTTTTGTAATAAATAATCATGGTGAAATTATGGTTGTAGAGATAACTGGGTTTTGTGTTTTCTTCTGTTTTGCCCCATGGCTAATAAACTGTGTAAATTCCTAGTGATAAAGCAACTGTTTTCTGTCTGTATTGGAGGAACTTGCTGTGTCAATGTTCTTAGTGAACTAGATTTTTATCCACTTCTTTTACTCTATTCTGCCTGCCTTACTGGATGGAAATACTGTATTATTTAATTAGATGCACATAGTGATATATTCTTCATGCCACTGTATCACATGAAACATTCCTGAGGTCTTTTTTCTGACAAATTTGTATTCTAACATAAGAGCAGTTCTGAAGATAGAGTGCACTGAAATATTTGAATGATGTATTTATGGCACTATTGATTTACTTTTTTTAGAAGTAACGAGTTGATTAGAGAATCAGCCAAAGAAATCTATACTAGCTAAAAAAGTCATTAACTGCTATTATTTCTCGTTCCTTAAAAATGTGTTCCCATCATGATGAGTTCTGAAGCCTTTGAAGTCATGCAAATAGAGCTGCACACAAATGCATCCAACACTCCCAGCTTTCTAGCACTCAGGCTGAAGTGATAGGAAGGTATTCCTCACTGGAATGGAGCTGTGTCAAACAGACACTATGGATAGGGGCTGTCCATGCCTGATGAGTGTGCAGGGAAATGATGTTAATGGGAATCTTGAGTATTCCTAGAGGTTTGGTCCTGCAAAGGGTTAACATTCTAGGGCTGATCCAGACCAGCAGGTGAACAGACCTGCTCATGTCACTTTGTTCTTGTCCTTCATTGTGGACTAACTCAGTAATTCATGCAGTTATTTGAAGTTAAGCATGGGTTCACATGCTTTGTTGGATGTGGGCTATTCAGCTGAGCTAACCAAGGAAATGTGATCAAAGTCTTTCTTCAAAATAAGTAGAAGGAAAAACAAGTAGAGGGGGAAATAGAGAGGTGCTTGCTGTGCTGGTAGATAGGATTGTGCCTTCTAATCATTGAAAGACAACAATACAAAGTTTGAAGACAATGCATTTGTACTACCAACTAGTGTTAGTAGTCTATAATGTGATGTATTTTGTCTTGCTGAAGGTTATCATGCTTTAACTTAGGTTAAAATGAAAATAAATGGGAAATCCAGTTTTCTGTTGAGATTTATAACACAGCCAGAGCTGAGATTGGTAGCAGTCTCTCTCTTATTTACCCTCTGGACCTGACACAGAGACACAGCAGGAGAGTCTCAGAGTTAATGCCTTTGCAAAGAAAAGGTGGGTGGTATATCTGCTGTGTGAGCTGCAGAAAAGACATGAGGATCTGTAAAAATTACAACAACAAAGTACACGGGGATAATCTTGAATCCTACAAAGTAGAGGGAGACTGTGCATGCTCCCTGCACTCTCTGACCAACACAGCATGTTTATCAGTTTCTTTATTTTTACACTTGGTGTATTTCAGGAAGAAGGAATTAGTTTTGTTAATACTAAAGAGTACAATCCTAAGTCCAAACTTTGATTATTTGGGCAACTCTTGAGATACACTGTCTTTGAATGGTGTTTGTAGATGTATCAGAGGTCAAAATTTGTCCCCTATGTAGGACTGAGAATGTGACACACTATTCTTTGCAGTGTAAGAACAGTAATACTGTCTGTAAATCCTCTGTTCCCATGATATGTATAATTTCTAAGTTCCCCTTCATAGATTTTGGGGGAGCAGATCCATACAGCTATAGTAATTTTATTTATGGAAGCATTCTAGGTGGAGATATTGCAATTGTCGTGCTCAAGCCTGAAGAGTCTAATACTCGAAGAAAACTCTTCTTGGCCAAATAGTAAGAATGGTAAGATTTCCTGTGATTGCTTTAGTTAAGTGATCTTAAAGCATAAGTTCTGAACTCTCTGTGGTAATGTAGTGTTGTTGGATGATTATAGGATTTGGAGCCAGTGAATATTCTGCATCTCTTCCCTGATAAAGTCCACCCAGCAAGAAAAGGGTTTGCCACCGAGTGTGCCAGCATGCTGCTGTGTGTCAGTTGTTTGGGGAGTTGGTGGATGCTGTTGATGTATTCATGTTTTGTGCTTGTATATTCTGTGAGTGTGTACACACAGTATGAGACATGGTCTTCTTTTGATGCAACTGATTGGAGTTTAATGGGCAAGTTCCCTAAACAAAAGCATCAAGTGTTTCAGTGAAGGTAATAGAATATAGATTAGAGGTGTTTAAGTCTAACATTGTTGGTTTAAAGGGTTTTTTTAAAAAAAAACCTCAAATGTTGATTGCTTAAATATACCTTATGCCCAGGGCAAATGATTGTTCTAATTAATACTCTAGTTTATCTGATTTCACACTACAAGATGGAAGCGTTATGTCCATTCTTTTACACTGACATGTTCACATAACATGCTAAAATTTACATGAAGTTGCATCAGAATAAGGTTTTTGTCCCATCTTTCACAACACTTTACTAAACAACTCATAATATTATTGAATATGTCTTGTTTTGAGGACTATAGAAGCATTCTGGACATTGTGTTATTACCATTGGATTTGCATCTTAAATTAATGAATTCCAGTAAATTATTAGTGTTTAGATGATCTCTGTATTCCTTCTAGATTAATTCTTTACCATCCCTAGATCTCCTGTGTTTGACACCTCAATTGTTTTGAAACTTCCATAAGTGATAGTGCTGAAATGGTTTGGGGGTGGGAGGAAACAGCTCCTTGATTTAAGCATGTTACAGGATAACTCTGATGCAGCAGCAAGGATGTGTTTGGGATAAATTGAATGGTGTTGACAAAGCAATGTTTAGCCAAAAAAACCCAGCCAACCAACCCAAAAAAAGCTGCTGTAGGTTCAGAGTAAGAGGTATTAAGGAGAAATTGAGAGACCATAGGAGGAGGATCAAAGGACCAACCTTTTGGAAAACTTTCCCTAAACTGGTGTGAATTCTGATGGCAATTAGAAGGCTATGATAATAACTACTAAGCCACTTTGGAAAACTCTTCACTTGTAGTGAGCTAAAACATGCTTTAAAAACAGAAATCATGTTCAATTCATTTGATTCAGCTATGCCTGATACCTTTAAAAATTAAAATTTAAAAATGTAGCTTATGTTTGAAGACAGGCTGACTTCACTAAGATTATTTATAAAGATGTTAGGAGCCAAGATTTGAAACTTGGCAGGAAGGTGTGAGAAGTTCATTCCTGTATCGTGGCTGGGCATTCTGCTAATTTTAAAAAAGCAAACACAAAACCACAAACAAAACAAAAAACCTCAGTGTTTGTTATTGTGAACTCTCAGTTCAATGTGCTCAGCAAACACGTGGGCTCCAGTGCAGTGTGTGTTCTCTCTCCTCACAGCCCCAGGTTCTATAGCACTGGAAGCAGAGGCTGTTCCTTCTCTGCTTCTCCTGGTAGCATCCAAGCACTGGGGAAGGGAGCACTGAAGGCTGAGGAAATTTGGTGAGCAGTAGGTAGCAAAGAAATGGAAGTACATGGATGGAGCACAAAGGGTGAGTGAACTGAAGAGGAAAACCTGTACAAGGACAATGGGGCAGCAACAAGGTGGAAGAAGTGTGGAGAAAAGTTATTGCCAGAGAGAAGCAGGAATAAAAGCTTGCTGGGAGCTGAAAAGCAATTATTATTTAAAAAGAGTGGCTGGAGGCAGCTTGAAAGATGCAGGCAGTGAGGACAGTGGGTAAGAAGTATTTGAAGAGATGAGCTGGAAAGTAAAAGGGTCTGGAATTGTCAGGACACCTAAAATAAGCAATTTCTGAAGCTTCACATTGTGTTCTTGTCAAGCAAATGTCATCAGTGAGATTCTCTAGCAAGACAGGCACTTCCATTCACCTGATGCAGTAGATCTGCATAGTGTATGTGTCTTGTGTATTTACAAATTCCCACTTGCTTATAATCACCTCCTCAGACAATTCACCTTGCTAGGGCTTGACAGGGGAGACTGGACAATGATTGTTTAGGAATAATGTTTTCTTCCCTAGATGAAAGCTTGAAAAATTATAGTAAATTGCATACAAAAATTGTATTCATGATGCAAAGTGAAGCACTTTGGGCTAGAATTAAGCCTGGCTGGGCTAGTTGTTATGATACATCTCTCAACTTTTCTTGTCACCTAGAGGTACAGCAGTGTACAAAATAGCATTTGTTTGTCTCTGAAGCCCCCAAACACATATGCTGTATAGTCCTCAGGAATGCTAACATTTTCTTGCTAGAAGCACTTGTGTCACCATCTTATCAGATGACCAGCTGTTTGTTTTTGTGGTTGGTTATTGCCTGCACAGTTCTTCATCCTCTAACAATGATTTCACTGTGTCACATTGTTCAGTGTGAAATGCATGAAATGTGTCTAGGGTATGTTGAGTCAGATTTGCTAAAGGACTTGGAATTTTGTTTGGGTAGAGCATCGACAGAAAAATGTTTTACATTTTTATTCAAATTCTCTTCCAGTTATATTATGGATCTTTTTGCATATAGCAGTTGATCTTCCCTTTTTTTCCTCCCTTCCAAAGTCATTCAGATGTGCAAATGTATGAAATGCAATTCAGAAATATTTGCCTCCCTTTGACTATTTCACACCTAGTTTATTCCATTTACATTTTGGGGGATGCCTTATTTCTTAAAATCTAGTTTTATTTTGGGACGGGGATGCCTTATTTCTTAAAATCTAGTGTTACTTTGGGGGAATCCCAACTGGTTTAAAACCAAAGCAGCAGAATGAATTTCTAGAGTCATGAATTAAACATTTTAAAAATACTGATTGCAAGTAATGGGAAATGTTTAATGAAATTAGTGTTGTGGCAGTGAAGAATATTGAGAACAGAGGAATGTCCAAGTTTGCATTGTTTACATTCTTAGTAACAGAAGGCTGAAGGAGGAAAATATTTTTCCTAGGGCAGTGCCATTTTAGTTTTCATGCTCTGCAGTTTCACTTCTGGAAATCTGTTTTGCTGAGATTAGAGAGAAAGAATGAATGCAACTCAAAGGGCTACACAGACACTAGGAAAAGTTATTGGGATGAGCATTCAACTAGCAACACTCACCAGACATTTACTCATGTCAGCAGAGCTGGAGGGTGAAGTTGCAGAAGCTGAAGGTTTGCCCCAGGGTGTAGGTTATTTAGAGATGTCTGAGTCTGTGCATTCCTGTTTTGGATCTCATACATACAGTATAGGACAAAGTAATTACCTTCAGAGCTTTAACTAGACATTGAAATATCTTTTTCAGGTATGCTATTTTTTTCTTCATGCATTTGGGTTAGGTGAGTCTTTAGATTACCAAATGTTTATGCAGCTGATGTCTTGACCCTAACTTATTAAAAGCAAATCAATTTTCATGCTGTTTGTTTATTTATTTTTTTTCCTGATTTATACAAATATTCACACAATTACTTTTTGGTGTCAATTCAATCTGAAGTGTAAAGCGCAAATCTTGTGATTATTATGAAGACTTTGAAAACCTGATTTTTTTTTATCCACAACCTGAGGGTTTTACAGCAATAGGTATTTCTGGAGAGTAGGTGACAGTGTACTCATAATTGCTTTATTCTCTTCTATTTTTACTTTCTTTTTTTTTGAGCTTGGGGCAGTTAATTATGCAAACAGCCACAGACCTTTCTTGATTTATTGATTCTGGATTTTGCTTATATGCCTTGCTGAACTTCTTTACAGGACATTTATCTGAATGGGGGGAAATTATATTGGATTATTGTGGTATTTCATAATAGAAGTTCAGGCTGTGTCACAGCTGCTTCTGAAGCTAAAAAATTACATGTTCTGTGTGGAGTTCAGGCATGAAAACTTGCATATATGTATACATGTATAGAGAAGAAACATTTTTGTTTCTTTGGGATTTTTTTCCTATGATGAACTGAATCCCTAAAGCATTCTAGTTCACATTTGCTTTAAGAGTAGATGTATAAAAAACTCAGAACCAAATTTATAGTAAGATATATCTTTGCTAATGCAATTTTGTTATTTTTGTGACTTAGATTGCCTAAGAAACACAGTGATCTAAAGGATATGAATTCTCTTAGTTTGTAGAAAGAAAAGTATCTTTAATAACTCTGATGTTATTAGTTTAGTTTTGACATTATGCTAATTTCAGGGTTCTGCCAGAGCTCTTGATTATTTTTAAATAGTTCTGAACTGCTTGCAGATTGCCAATTAGCTCAAGTAATGACTCAGTTATTTAAATAACTAAATGGAACTTCCTAAATCGTCTGCACCACTCCTCAATCCTATCCTTTTTATTCCAGTAAAGCTCCACTGCAAGCCAAAGAAAACTAAGTTTTATCCGAGTCAAGAGTTACAGATGTTGATGATTAGGTTCCATTCCATCACTAAAATCTTTAAAATAGCTTTTATTTATAAATGTTTTCCATCTTCATTTTGCCTTTCCAGTACTGCACAAGCAGCCAAGAGAAGTGTGCCTTTGTTTGCTGGAACTTGGAAGGATTGCAGCAAGGTAGGTGAAACTATTTCAAGAATGATGAAATATTTACATTCTTGACAGCAGTGGCTATTGAGAGTTTTACTAAATCAGCACATCAGAAGCTAAATTCTGTGCTCATTAGGGTCCAGGAGTGCTTGTCTTGATGTCACTCAAGGATATCTTGAGGGCAGTTGTTAATACAATAAAATCTCTGTACCATCACCTCAGTGAAGATGTTTGTTGGCTCTTCTCGTATTAGGAGGGCAAAGAGTTGAGATTTTTTTTTCCTAATTAAAGCTTTGAACAGTCAGATCTCTGTATAAACAACTGAGATTTAAGTAACTTTACTGGCAATAAATTGATTTTCACGTTTCCAAAACCTCACAAGGCTGGACCTTCAGTACATTGTAATGTTATCTTTGACATCAAGGCAACAGTGACATTTGCTAGACAATCAAAATGACAGTAACTGGAATGTGATTTTCCCCTTTTTGCAGATGCAGATTTAACCAGTATAGTGCATAAGATTTGCTAAAAAATGTATGAACAGCAGTGCTGCTGCCCAGTCTTGCATGCAAATTGCTGCTGCATTCATCCATGTATATAGAATTGGAGTGCCTTGTGATTCACAGTTTTGTCAATTTGAGAACTCCTTGTGGTTACAGTCAGTGTCAAGGAGATCCCTGTTCATTCCTCATTTAAGAACTAGTATTGGTCATGTTATAATTGAGTTAAGTGTATTCATATTTTGTGAATGAACTCAGATGGGAAGCTGCTCAACTAGTATTCTCTTGGTCATGTTTCAGTTGCTGTCAGTGGAAGTTTGCATAGGAACAGCAGTGGCCAGGGAAATAGCTGATTTCCAGTTTTCAGGAATTTTGTTATCTCTACAACTTGGATTCAGTCCAACATGGGAAAAAAAATTACCTTCCCATGAATAAGAAAGTATTTTCATAGAATCATAGAATTTCAAGGTTGGAATGGACCGTACATATCTTCTAGTCCTGGGCAGGGACAGCTCCTCACTAGATCAGGTTGCTCAAGGCTCATCCAGCCTGGATTGAACACCACCAGGGCTGGGGCAGCCACAGCCTCCCTGGGCAACCTGGGACAGTGTCTCACCACCCTCACAGGGAAATCTTTTTTCTAATATCTGACTGAAACTTCCCCTCCTTCAGTTTGAACCCATTACCCCTTGTCCTATCACTGCAGTTCCTAACAAAGAGTCCCTCTCCAGCTCCTTGTAGGCTCTTCAGCAATGCTTTTAGCATGTTATCTCATAGTGTCCTTTTAGCCAAATTAGAGACAGATGGACTTGAGGGATGAACTGCACAGTGAGTGGGAAACTGGTGTGATCACTTGGCTCAAAGAGTGGCAGGTCAAAACCCAGTTACTAATAAAGATAGAGTTGCCTAATAAATTATCCTGGATTTCAGTTGTCTATGAAAACAAAATTCTGAGATAATCTGCAAAATTTCAATAGTGAAATGGGTGCTTGTGTGCACTGGCAGATGTCACATGGATACAGGGAGAAGATTTATGAGAGGGGGAAGTGTCCTAAAGGATAAAATTGAGCATTGATGATACACAGGACTATGTCAGTGTATTGCACAGGTCCAACATTCTCCCAAAGTATTTGAAAGTCAGAGTTTATACAATGGAATACAGCTAAATTATCTTTCCTGGACAAAGAAGGAAGTTCTTGGGTAACTATTAAACTCTGAGGGTTAAACAACACCCACAGGTCTTTTGGAATTACTGTTGAGCAATTTCAAGATCTTTCTGCTATTTTATTCAATTTTACTTTGGTAAAAATGCAAAGTGGTGCTCTAAGTCTATCAGAGATCATGTTACAGTCCAGTGCTGCTTCATTTGTATTTGTGAGAAGCCAGGCTAGAAAGGAGCAGAAAAGGAAATTCTCAGCATACCTTCCTGAACAGAATTTGCACCTCAGCCCCTCCCAGAAAAGATATGATTTTTACAATTTCAGCTTTCCAACAGCTTTGCCTCAGGTTCATACAAGACGTGCCTGATAGTACAAGTGTCTTTGTTTGTCCATTGATTTTATTTTTCAAGTTTTCACTGGAGGAATTCAGAATTCTGGAAGTACATTGGAAGTGCTTTGTCCCAAAGACAAAAGACTGGAGATTATGAAAAGCAGTAGAAGCAAAGGAGCAGCATTGCTTAGGGTGGAAGAGTTTGATTTGATGAGTAAGGCTGTGTGCAGGAGTAGGCTTAGAGCCCAGTGGGAATTTAATGATTTACAGCCTGTCAGCATCTGCAGACAGACAGGAAGTAAATGGATTGGATATAAGTGCTTGCTTCAGTGTTGGCTGACTTTTCATTAGGCAGACTGCACCAGTTAGAAGCCAATACAAGCAGAGATTTGGTTCTTGGTTTTCTTGATATTAATTTACTAGGCAGTAGTGTGACTTTTAATGTAAAGTTATCAGAAAAACACAAAAGCTAGTGTATGTGCTTATGCCTTTTCTCTGAACACTTCTAACAGTCTTATGGTATTTAGCTTAGATTTTCCTAGTATGTATTTGTTACTGCTCAGTATTTTAGTGTCCAGATCTTTACCTAGATAAGTCAGTATAGTTCTGCATCTGAGCTATGGACTTTTCTATTATATAAGGAAATGTGGTTTTATTTATGCAAGCAGTTTGCTATGAGAAGCCTACCTGGCATGGTAACTTCTCCATGCTGAAGTCCTTCTCTGATAAAGAAACTCTATTTTTCTGGGTTTTGTTCAGGGTTGGCAAATAAAAAAACAGAAGGGAATTAGCAATCATTAGGAAAATGGGATGGGCTTTTTTAGATTTCTGACATCTGTCCAAGCTCTGCTTGCTGTGAGATATTGACTCAGTCACTTGCCATAAAGCTTTCGAAAGCCCTTTCAAAAAGAGCTCCAAGTGCTCTGTTTGTCTTGCTCCATGCTGAAGATGCATATATTTTGTTTTAGCTGGAGCTGCAAGTGTTTTGCTACCCTAAACAGAGATCTGAAGTTTGGCTGTCAAAAATCAGTTAGAAAAAGCACTAGCCACTTCTGAAAAATATTAGCCATGTTTCCATTTCTTTACCTATAAATTCAGTGCAATAGCTGAGACCAGGATAACCTCTAATCCCTTTTCATCTGGATTTCTTTGAAAAATACCTACACAAACTATAGATTGTCAAGTAATTTGAAAGGATGTTATTCAGAAAGGAAAGTAGAAAGCAAATGTGCTGAACTTCCCTCTCTCCTGTATGCTATAGCAATTTTTGAGGTCTAGTGTTGTCCATAAATTAGTTATTCACCAACCTGTGTTACCAGACAGAGAAGTTAGAAAAGCCTCTGTTTTTCCAGTAAACCTGATTAACTGAGACTCCATCTAAATTCATTTTTCCTATTAATTTGGAATGATGGCATTAATGATTGATGTATTTTATACACGTTTACTAAAGCATGTGCCATTCTGATTTTGCATGGTAGTGCAATACAGAAAATAGGAATTCTTCCCACTGTTTTATTTTAAAAGATGTCATACTTGGTAAGTAATTTATTTGCATGTTTCCAAAAGGTTTGGGGTGGAACCTCCTGGATTAATAAAGCTGGAAAAAGAGATTGAACAAGAGGAAACACTTTCAGCTCCCCTTCCATCTCCTTCACCATCACCAACAAAATCTCCTGGGAAAAAGAGCACAGGGAAACTGTTGGACGATGCTGTAAGTTGTGCAGGAAGCTTTTTCCTATCTGATCCATTCTGGTATGCACTTGCAAAGCACACACAAGCCTGAGTTTAACATCTCACTGTGTTTTAAACCTTTGCAGGCTGACAGAGTTAATTTCTTTTTGACCACGATTATTTATGCCTGAAGCATGTTAAAAAAAAGAAGAAATCACAGTGTGTAGGAGCTCTGCAGCTTAGCCTAGCTTTGTGCTTAGGGCCACGTTCCCTTCTTGCTGCTCCTTTGCTTCTTAGTCACCAACTCCCACTTGGTGCTTTGTCTGAGGAAGGACTGAGTCAGGACTAGCAGATTTGGCCCATACTGACTTGTACTGAATTTTAACAAACACTTCTCAGATAGCTCAGCCTAATTTTTATGCTGTTGCTCTGCATGTTTCTCACGTGATAAAAAAACCCAAACAAGCATTGTTGTCCTCATTGTTGGAACAAAAGTATCTTGCTTTGACATTCATTAAACTCGTCGCAGCATACTGAGTGTTCATTTCTCTGTTGCAAACCCATAGGGGTTCATTTGAACCAGCTGGAATCAGATGAAAAGGACACATTTTGAGACCATGAAGAGGTTAAACTTGCAAAGTACAAAACTAGCCTGTAAAAAGAAGCAGTTGCCATAGTAACTGCTCCATTGCAAGGTAGATGTGCCACCTGGGAGTTACAAAGCACTTGAAAAATCCATGTGCCACTTTTCTCTTACAAAGAGCAGATGGAATATAATGTTCGTGCGTTTTATTGAAACCCTTTTTTTTATTTGATGTATATCATTACATTGAACAATTTTTTTAATGTTTTGTATTTCTTCCTTCACTTTGCAAAAGCACTTGCATTTCGACAGAATTGAGGAAGAATGTATAGAAGGAGAATGGTGACTGCATATCTTGTAGAAGCAGAACAGAGTATGAAGGTTGTCTCCAACCACCTCCTTTAATTTAGAAAGCAGTAGGGCTAGAAACAGAATGGAATTCATCCAGCTAGATTCCTGACCCTCACTGCCCCAGACACTCACACCATAAAATAGCAGCAGTGCTTATATAGTCCAGACACAAAATAAAATAGAATATAATTCTTTCCTCTGCTTCCTTATTTGATTTCCAAATTCCACTCAATATAATACTTCTGTGTCCTTTGGGATAGTAAGGCAATGGAAGCCTCAATAGCAGGATCAGCAGTAAAGGTCTTATTATCCTCTGTTTTACACCAGTATAAATCTGTTGACTTTCATTCTCCACAGGCTGAAGATGGCTCTATTTTGCTTATACAGTTCAAAACAACCTTGAGCATGTTGGGCCTGGCTTAGCAAGCAAAAGCCAAGCCTGGATTTTTGCTGCTAAGAGGAACTCTGGTAGACACAGCATTAAGGCTGCATCTGATAGTTCACACTATCCATTGCCAGCTTCAAATTTCAAGTGTCTCCAGAGGTGATAAATGCCACAGGATATTATGTCAGAAATTCCTGATTATCCCAAGGCATTCAGAGGGCCAAACAGCCCCCTAAGCACAATCCCAGCCTTGGTGCCACATTCCAAGAGATCCAGCAATGCACCTTTTTCATCCTCAGCAACCTGTGCTTGGACTCAAGGCATCAGCCACTGATTTCATACAGAATCATGGAATCAACCTGTCTTTTTTTAAGGCGTCAGTGCACAGTTTGAAAAGGGCAGGGCCTCTTGTTAATCAGCAAGATGCTTGTGTATTTATTACATATATTTAGCAGGGAGAATGCATCATTATGACATTTTCATTTTGCCTGTTAGCTATACTAGAACTTTGAGCTGATTCAGCATCAAATACTGAGAACATGTCCACTAAAGTTTGATGCTGAACTCAGAGTAACAAACTGTTTGGCTTCAGTTAAACAATGCAGATTTGGTGTTGAACTGTGTTACACATCTCTGTTTTTAACTTACCTCAGCCCCTAAATCATTGCTGATATTGGAAGCACCATAGGGCTTACAGAAATGTTAAGAACATGAGGAAAAAAAGAGAAATATCATCAATTAAGACTTGCATTAGTGATATGTTCTGACAAATGTCTTACTGAATGGTTTGCTGCACATGGTATTGTACACAGTTTCTATTAATAACATCTGTGTTTTCTAGGTTAAACACATTTCTGAAGATCCACCTTGTAAATGCCCTAATAAGTTCTGTGTGGAACGTCTTTCACAGGGAAGATACAGAGTTGGAGAGAAGATCCTCTTTATTAGGGTAAAGGTTTTGTTTTTACTTTGTAGTGAATTGCTAGGATCTGCTGACTTTCACTTGGAAAATTACATCACCAATTAACAGGAGGAAATATTTTATTGTTAAGCAGCACTGTCTTCTCATTTTTAGGACACTGTTGGGGAATAAATAAACTACAGTGTGTTAACTGACGCAAGGAATTATTAGTATGCAGTAGATCCTTCTGCCTTTAGGGCATTGAATTTGCTCTCTCCTTGATCAGTGGCAATCAAAAGAGAAGTTTTCAGAAATGGACTTGATGACTTCCTCTCAGTTTGGCTTGAATGAGCATCCACTGCATTCAAAGAGCCTTTCTCCCACTTTGTTTTGACTGATATGATTTGACAGGTCAGGAAACAGATCAAAGACGTCATGATCACTGAATTGCCAAGTCATGGCTAAGATCTATTGCTAAAGTAGGATGAGTAAAACATTAATGTCCATAGTCCTTCATTTGATTAACAGATATTTCCAACCCAGAGTTGTATTTCAGACTTCGTATGTACAGTATTAACTCGCTTAGCATGAAGTTAATCAGGAGTATAAATATTTTCTAGCATTACTATCTGGCTGAATTGAGCACAAATATGCTTTCCAAGCTTCATTTTGATCTGCTTAATCTTCTCCATACATGTCTATGGTAATAATAATTGAAAACATGCTAATTCTATAGTAGTGGGCTAAGAATCTGATTCATGCTGTGCCTCTGTCCATTTTCCTCTCCACATGCACTATTTTTGAGTAATGTCTTGACAAAATAACAGCTCTTGCTCACAATTGACTGTTATCCCTAATTAGCTGAAGGCACATAACTGTGACCTGATAAAACTGATGATTTAGCATTTGTGAGAACAGAAGAGGTCAGAGGGACTCCTTCCCATCTGCAGAAGTCAAGTTCCTAGTTCAGCAGAACACCAGAGTGCCTGTCCACTCATCAGCTTATGCTTAACATAATTTACAACAAAGTCAAATCCAGATAAGGATTTGGGTTTTCTCAGGAGTGTGAAGTTGAGGACATATATAATTTCTGTGCTGAATAAGGATTGAAAACTCCCAATTAATTCAGTGATAGGTCAGAAAGAAGAAGGAATAAAAGATTTGTTAAATCTCACAGATAGTTTGTGATGTAACACAGTAGTATAAAGGATTCATAGCTTTTCTGTTTTGTAGCCAGTGAGACTTCTTTTAATTCTGCAGTACATTTAAGCACCAGCTTTATACTAGCTGCAAATGACTTTGAAGAAGGTAATGATCATTAACCAAAGACCTCAGCAGTCTGGCACAGTTTAATACTTATATTTTCTTCCTTTTGATTTTAATTTCAAAAAACAGTCTCAAAGTATTTTTAATCTTCGAGTTTTGAGAAACTTGAGTTCTGCCAGAATGGTGAGTGTCAAATTCCCTTTTGCTGGCTTCTTTATTGTGCAGCCTAGTCCAAGCCAGACTTCATTCCAAGTTTGCAAACAAAACACCCTTTTCATATCATGCTACCTCGTTCCAAGTTGAAGTTTGCAGAGAAATAACAGTAATATAGATTAGATATTAAACTGCAGTATTAGAGATCATTCCTACAAAACTGGTATCGATGGAAACTTGCCATGAATTTCAGTAGGAGCAGGTCCATATTCCTAGATTCTAAAAGTCAGTTGTGTCTTGTTTTTGGTTGGTTTGAACCTTGTTCTGGAACACCTCACTGGATCACAGTAAGTTTTGCTCGTCGTTCTATATGTTCTCATCGCATACATAACCCTTTCTTTGGAATCCTTTGGACACTTGTGGAAAATCTCTGGAGATGTCATTGATTTTAGCTCTGTTGATATTTGGCACCCTATTTGATGCTGCTGAGATAGTTCCTCCCACATTGTATGTTCTTTACACAGCAGGACACAGCCAGAAACATCCTGTTTGTTTATAACCCAACATGTTTCAGTTGAGTTGAGATCAACAATTTCAGTGGGTTTAGCTGCCTTAGGTATACCTAATACTCTATTACTCTATTAGCTTTCTCCAGCAACCTTGGTAGGACTTAAAACCTCTATGGTTTCAGTGATGCTACAAGTATGCCATGAGATTGGAGTTAACACCTATTAATTAATGGTGAAGGGATTTTTTTCCAGAAATTATTAATAATTTTGAATTTTGAAGGAATCAGTTGTCTGCATGTATTGCTAACTGTGTTTTATTTTGTTACAAATTCAGGTGTAGTGTACCTAATTTACTTAGGGTTACTGTCTTACTGGCCTACTTTTAGAACCTACTTCCAAGTGAGAATAATTAATAGCAAAGGGATTGGGTGTTTGGGTTTTTTTTTTAATTAGATATTACCATTGAAGTATTCAGTCTTGACCTAGCCCTGATTCTCTTACAAACAGTGCCCAAAAAATTGAAATCTCTGTGAATTAAAGTTGGTTCTCAGTGTTTCAGCACAAAAGAAAAACCCTAGTAAGGATAAGTAAGCAGCCAGTGGCATTGGATCTGAGTATGCATGGAATGGTAGGGGAAAAGTCTTTTGATAAATGTGCTAAGCATCCACATCCCTTCTTCAGGCTGGTGAAATGCATTGCAAAATGTCTGTAACACACTGTCTGGGCTTGTGATGGTGTTTCTCTAATTCCTCAGTCTGCTCTCTACTGTTGTTTCCATTTAGTCCAAAAAGCTCACTGAGGGTTAAGCCAGATGAGATGCCTTAAAGCTCAAAGCTTTATGCTGTGTACTATGGTGTCTGTGGCATGAAATGTTTGCTGTAGGAAATGTGGAGATCAAGTGTTTGATCCAGGTCTGGCAATCTATCTGTTTCTGTACAAAAGGTTGGTCAATGAGTTATTCTCTGAAGTCAAGAGTCTGGCTGGGCTTGGCTTACAGCCATCAAGTGATTTTTTGCAGATTCTAGTGAATATTAATGTATTGACATTTGATACTTAAGGAGTTGTTATGTAATATCCCCATTTTGCTAATACTGAAGAGGCTGATACAGAAAAAAAAAAGGAATATACTGGTGATGAAACATGATGTTGATGTGAAAATAGAAATAATTATGGGTTTACACTGTCATCTTCACAAGAGGATTTCTTTCATGCTTCTTAGCTGTCAAAATTCATAATACCTGCCCAGGAGGTATTTTGAGAAGAAAAGAACATGGAAAGATTTTCTAAGGGCTGGTGCTTAGAATTAGCAAGACTTGTCTGAAAGGAAGATTTCTGTAGCTTTGTCTCTGTCTAGACCTACTGCTTGAGGTTATCCATGACCACAGGAAGTTAAAACTACTAGGCTTGTCCAAACAATTCTTTTTCACTTTCAAGATTAACATAACAACAAAAGCTTTTTGAAAGAGTCTTTTTAGAGTGGAAGCTAAAACTAACTTAATAGATTCTCCAGTCTGAAGAAACTTTGTTTTACAACCCATGATTATTTGGCTTTATTCATAATACAGAAATGGAAAAAATGCTACAAAGATATTTTATGACCTACCAACTTAATACACATGTTTGCATTCAGGAACTCTCATCTGCTTTATAGCCCATGTTACCTGGCCCAGTGTATTTTATGTGAGGGTGTGTGTGTGTACACAGCTACACATGGGGGTGCACAAACACATGTGCCACACTATTGGCTGTGACACCATAGCCCTCTGACTAAATATTTATGTGATGTCAGCTCAAAATACATCCAAGAGGGGTAATATCCAGCTGACAGCCTGATTTGCTGACCAGAGGCTGCAGTTGAGGTCAAAGCATAAGGCAGACACTGATTTGGAACTTCATGTCAGGCAGCAGCTTCACTTACCATCTGCACATTCACACATGCTCCCAGGTGTAATTCCTGGGTGGTTCTGTGTTTGCATTCTGTGCTGGACTTTGGTGGTAGCAAAGTCTGAAGGAGCTTTTGTGAACTTTAAGAAACAGGATGAAAAGATAAATTGAAATATAAAAATTTCTCATGCCTTCTTCGTGCTTGAAACTCACCATTCCTTCTCCAGTCACTTACCATTGATTTTTAGTCATTCTTCCTGTTTCTCAATCTTAGAATATTTTTCTTCTGGGAAATAGTTCTTGACCTGTCTTAAAGGCTGGGGATTACTGCCCTAACTAGTCCACAAAACATCTATGGCTTGAAGCAAGTCTGATTGATTTAACAGACCTGTGGAGTCAACTAAAGTTTTTAGAAACTGCAGCAGTGGTTCCTTCTAGTCAATGCTGACCACGTTTAGAATATGAAGTAGATGTAATTTTGGACACAAGAGGTTTCTTGAATGTCCAGATGGAGTATGCAGCTAGAGCTGCTGTGGTGTCTCTGCTGTGAAAACCTGAAAGTAAGAGGAGAGAGAAGGTTACATGAAAAAGTGTTGATATCTCATGGATTAAGATGTGACCAGGGCAAACCATAGAGATGTAGAACATAGGAAGCACCATCTGCCCCACAGTTCAGATGTAGCACCAATGAATGAGAGACAGTATTAGAGAAGGCATTTGGGCCAAGAATGTTTCCATAGCTTTTTCAGGCTTTACTGAAGCATCACTTGATCAGCTTAACAGATAAAAAACCCACCCCAAAAAACAACCCAACAAAACCAAGCCCAAACCCTAACCCTCCCAAATGACCCCAGAACAATGTCATCGTTGTGCAAAGTCATCTTGTAACCATTGATTAAATTCTGTATTGCTCCATTGGAACATGATCCAAGGAAAATCTCTTATGCTGACAGTAAAGTAGTTGTCTGAAGGAAGTGAATTCTAAGGATGAAGTATTGAAGTATGTAAGGGTATTTGCATATTTGAGACTTAAATACTAGATTTGTCCAAAGGTAGTTCTTCTTTTTGCTACACCTTTTTGTTAAGGAGTTTTACATAATACTTGCCATTGCAATCATGATTAAAAAGCATACATGGAATAGAGGTACTGTTGCTGTTGCTGTTGCGTGTACTTGCTCTGTCTCCTGCAGTGTAGGACTGAATGTTATAAAATTTATTCATGCTTCTGAGTAAGTGAAAATTGGTTTGTGTTCTATAGGACAACAGAGTCACATATGGCCTTGCTATACACAAATGAGCACTGAGGAAAACAACTTTGCCAGGAGTCAGTTCTAAATCAGAAACAAGTTCACATATTAAAAGGGAAAGGATAGAAACCCTGGGCTACTCTGTTAGAGTAATCAGTGCCTTTTTGGCAACTAGCACATTTTCCCATTCCAAGATCTTCGCCAGAACCTAAAAAGATCTTTCTTCTGGTATTTGCAGAAAGATATAAAACTGATGAGTGCAAAGAGATCCAACATACTCCAATATGTACAACAGGGGGTTTCCATGTGACTGAATGGAAGTGCCATCAGGT
The DNA here is from genome assembly GCF_000695815.1 of Acanthisitta chloris. Taxonomy (NCBI): domain Eukaryota; kingdom Metazoa; phylum Chordata; class Aves; order Passeriformes; family Acanthisittidae; genus Acanthisitta; species Acanthisitta chloris. The sequence goes on along the minus strand of NW_008686916.1, from coordinate 3,672 downwards.
TACAGCTGGCAGCTATCAAAACTGAACTAAATTACTAATACTACTGTTAAATAATTCATCCCTGTGTCAGGAGAGTTATCGGGGTTCGAAAATTATTAAATATCCAACAGAAAAAACAGCACTACATGAAAAATCTGTGCACTCTCTCAAGTCTGATTGCTTTAACCCCATCCATTCTTTATCTGAACTTCCATGCCAAGGAAGTGGAGGGTTTTGTTGGTAGCACTCACAGCACTTTAAATGGATTTCAGGGCTTGGAATCTGGTCAGCCACTCACAAGTGTTGTGAAAGTACAGTAAACTGTCCTGGAAAGCATTCCAAAGATAAACTTGGCATTCTGCAGAGCAAAAGTGATAGTATTACCATGATTTTTTCCTGGATCTGTCCCATGGAAAAGTGAGGATTAGGCACAAAGTTAATATCAGATGTGCTGTCAAAGTAGGGCTGAGAAGAACAAGAACATCACTATTTTCTCTTTTATTGCCCAAATTTACCAAACTGGTAAACATTGGCAGTTTCATGTCTCTGTGAAATGTATTATCTTGTGTCAAAGCAATAAAAAATCAACATTAATACCTCAAATTAGGTGAGATTGATTTCAGCTGAATTTTACCTTGTGCTAAGCTGTTTTAAAAGAAAATTCTGAGTAAAAATAATAAATCAGAAATTATTCATATGTGTACAGATTAGAACATTAGAAAGATTTGTTAATGTGGCTGAGAAATGAAATACTTGTAATTTGTACATTCAGTTCCATAGTTATGTTTGCTATTGCTGCAGTAATAGTGTAAGCTATAACATGGGGTGTGGTAAGGAGGTTCCAAAATGGGTGTCATGACTATGACAAAGTGGGGATGTGTTTGAAATGAAACAGCTTCAATATGGAAAATTCATCCACTTTGTAAGCTGAAATGCAGATCCTTCATTTCTCTGTGGTCCTATAATTTGAGAGCAAAACCATTTTAGGTTCAAATACGTTGGAAATTTGATTCAAGATGATGGCGAGTGCTCATCTGATCCCAGCAAGAAAGGTCCATTCCAACCTCTAAAATTCTATTTTACTGTGATTCTATGATCTATACTCTGATGAAATTTGGCCCAAAGACTTCCATGCAAGCTGCAGTTGCTTGAGCTAGGATGGATTTGAATTTATATAATATACTACAGGTGGCACTTGACTAGATTTGCCTCTATAGCCAAATATGTATGTGTATTTGGATCTATAGTCAAGACTAATGATTGCAGTCTTGGATAAATAACTTCTGATCTGTAATACCTTAATTTTATTCAAAATTGTTTATTCAATTCAGATTGTTTCCACAATTTTTAACACATTACTGTAGCTTTGGTTCGTTACTGACAATGCTGCTTTCATATATTTGCAGTGATGTAATTTCATTCCAACTTTGTAACATCATGCCCCATAGACTCACACTGACATAATTTTGAAAACTTTGAGAGGATGCTTTGTACTATGAAAAGGAAATTAAGCCTCAGTATAAACATTATTGAAATTATGCCACCCTTGTTCTCCCCTTATTGCCCCAGTGTAAGTTAGAAGACATTTTAATGAATCCCATGCAGTTAAATAAATTTATTTTGGGCCTGTTCATTTTAAAAGAATAACTTCTAGTCTTAATTCAAGCAAGATCTGATAAAGCAATCTGTCTCTAGATACTTTCCAAATGTAATTTTCTTGGTTATGCATGTAGCTCTGTTGATTTAAAAAACAGGGGATGGAGGTAGGAGGCAGTTTCCAAATATCAGGAAAGAGTATGAAAAAAGAGTATGAAAAAGCATGAAATAAAATATATAAATGATGCATTTTTCAAAGACAATTGCTCTATAAAGAAAAAAAGCCCATAAAAAATCATAGATTGGCTTGGGTTGGAAGATAATCTTTAAGATAATCTAGATTCAACCCTCAAGCCATGGGCAGGGAAAAGCTGGAATTAATCAAAATCAGCTGTTAGCATGAGTGTATAACATAGTGATATTCAGTATAATTAAGCAATGTTAAGTATCAGTTGTTAATTACTGCCTGTTCACCAGATGTACAACAAATAATAGAGCAGATATAGACATATGCATATCATGACCTTTAATCTTAAATATTGATCAGCTCATGCTTTGTCTATGCTCTGCCCACAGGGCTGAGGAATCTACAAAGCTTTGAATCTAGGAGGGCATTTTTCAAAAGAGAAAAAGGACTCCTAGTTGAATTAAGCTGTAGAAATGGAACTGTATAAATACAAGAAGAAAAAGGAAGTCTTTTTCTTAACTATTCTGTCCATTATTTGTTCTTCTGTGCATGTAGCATTCTTTATTACACACTGCAGCCCAGGATGAGGCAGGAGTGACACTGGTCTGGAGTCCAGAGTGAAAGTTATTGTGCCTAAGTAGTGAGGAGGAAAGTGCAACTCATCAAGGGAAGCAGGTGGAGTCTGGAGTGATGGAGACATAGACCAGAGCCTGAGTGGGAGGAGATGGGATTACAGCTCCTGCTGCTCTGCTCAGCGAGGGGAAATAATTGGAGGCCAAGACTTCACTCCATGGTCCAGAACCTTTTGGAACAGAGTCAGACTAGAAGATCTGTTTCAGTACATTGGGAATTAATTTACCTCTCTATAGAGCTGCATTATGCAACTTAGGTTTATGGGCAAATTAACCAAGTTACTTTTAGGATGGAAGTTAGCAGCATGTCAACTACTCCACAACAAATGTTTGCATGCTGTCTTTCACCTCGGGGGAAATGTTAAGCAATAGTCCCTACTGGACTGGTACTAAAAGTGTACTGCATCTATTTGAGGAATATTCTGGCCTTGGAATACCAGACATCTAGGAGACAGGGATGAGAACAGCTCCCTGTTGTCTCCTCACCCTTTTGGAGTACTGGAGTGCCATGGGGCACTCGTAAAGAGAAGGTTTGTACTCCTCTCTGTTTCTGTGCTTGTTCCTTTGTGCTTCTTTGGCAGGTTTTAATTTTCTCTCACCTGTAATGCAGGAACAGACTTCTGTAACACTTGTAGGTTGTA
>NW_008686916.1:0-614 GCF_000695815.1 Acanthisitta chloris | reverse complement strand
GAGGGAAAAATAGATGGATTAAATTATTGAAATATAACCCATCCTTAAACACAATAAATGTACCTCAATGTTATTTACTAATTCCTGATGCTATTCAAAGAGATTTTTGTAAGTGATATCCTCAATGTAACCACAGTTTAATGAGTCTTTTTATAGATGGTAGTCTAAAAGAATAGTTTCTTTCTAAAAGACCATATTGTTAAATCTACTCAATGATAAGTCTAGACAAAAGCATGGAACCTTTTGAATTAGTCAGAATAAAGGCCCAGTGAATTTCTTTACATCTCTGTTCTAGGATCGCTAAGCAACCAAGGGCAAATGGCTTCATGTCTGGCTGGTGGATTGTATTGCTTTTGAAAGCCTTTTTGAAAGAACATTAGTTCTTTGGCATAGGAATAAATTGATTGTAAGCAAATTACAGCTCCCCTTGGATAATTTAAGGGTTTGAGTACATGATCTCCATAGGTCAGTGTAGTCATAGGGCTGAGATTTCCCCAGTTGTACATGTCTCACTCTGATTCAACTTCAGAACTGTCATCATTGCAATGCATAGTGCTGCTGGTGCTCTTCTGTGTTTGCTTGGTGTTATATATTTATCTATTATTATTATATTT
>NW_008686915.1:0-9660 GCF_000695815.1 Acanthisitta chloris | reverse complement strand
CGAGCATCTCCCTCTCTCCCTGCCGGGCCCCCGCGCCAGCTCTGCGGCTCACAGCGCGGCCTGGCGCTGCCGCCGCTACTTGAACCACAGGCGGACTCGAGGCTGGCCTTAGTAAAATTACAGAGCAAAACGAGACACGCAGCTATTGAAATCACACGGAAAATCGCTGTTGGAAGTTGCCTACAGATAGCCCGCTTGTTGAAAATGCTGTTTCTTGAAAGCCCAGTGCGCTCTGCAGTCACATTTAGGGCTGCTGTGGCCATTAGCACTCAGCGTGACACCTAGAAACGTAGTGAATGGGACAACAGAGGCCGTGCTGAGTCAACAGATCGTCCTCGCACATCTCAGTCTGTCAAACCTAACACTGGCAGCAGAGCAAACAGATGCCGTTTTGGCCATCTTCCTTTCCAGTTCAGCTGTTAACAGAATGCTTATTAGCCATGAATTCTGTCAACTGAATTCACTATACATCATAGAATTGTGTTTTTAAAAAATCCATATTTTCTTTCTTTAAAAAAAAAAAGAAGTTCAGCTCTTTAGATCTGCCTGATGATTGTGGATCTGGAGGTAAGCAGATTGGTTTTGTGGGCTGCTGTAGCTCTGAGGCTTAAAGGTGCTTACAACAATGTCAGCTTGTGATTTCCCTTAGAGACAGGTACATTGAGGGATTTTTAGCATGCCTGCTTTCTCTTCCCTCTTCCTGACCTGTACCTCAAGTAGGTATGACAAAAAAGAAGCACCATTAATACTGCAGGTACTTTCCCTGTTTTAAATGGGGCCACAGTCTAGCACATTGGAGTGAAATATGAATGAATGTACTGAATAGGTACATTGTCAGCCATCACTCCAGAACCTCTCCTTGCACACAGAAAGCAGACACAGCCTTAGCCACACTATTTTAATAAGCTGCGGTTCTGTGTGTGAGAGAGAACCGTGCTGCCATTTTAATGTCTGAAGGACATTAAGACTAAGACTATCCCAAATCTCTAAAACACAACCAGAATACAGTAGTCAGTGTGTGGTTAAAAGATGTAATATCCAATACTCTTGGGACAAATGGAGGTAATGAACAAATAAATCACCTCCTTTGGTAACTTGTTCAAAGTCACAGTTAAGAATGAGCGAGTTAGTTCTTAATGAAACTTGCTTTGGGTCCATTTTAGCTATTGGTTGGTGGTGTCAAAAGATTGTGTGGAAAGTAGCACTTTTAAAAAGTACTTGATTCATAGCAAGTCCCATAAGGACACCATTAAAACTGCTGTAGGCTGCAAAGAGTTAAAATTAGCGTGAAACATCCTATGTCGTTTATTTCAAAGGCAAAAGTCACATTATTTTGGTTGTTGGAAGCACCACCCAAAGGAATAAAATGTCTTACAAGAATAAGTTGTTGTAAGGATCACCAAAATGGGTTGTAAAATGAACACTGAGGTAAGTTTTCAAATATTTTTGTCTTATTCTGGTCTTCCCAGGATCTGTTGTAAATTATTTTTCTGCAGCTATAATATCTCTCTGCTTATTTGTACACCTATGTGTTTGGTGGTATTTTACCTGGTATTTGTAACAATTTGTCTAAGTTTTCCCCATGATTACAAAACACTCCAATTTCTTTAGTAATAGTAGAAATTGTTACACTTTTATTTGCTCCTATTAAAAAGTGTTTACACCGTTTTTAATTTTGAATCATTCAACATTATTTCTTGATCCTCAAAACTTCTGTAGGAGTTGAGTACTTGACTTTATGAACATCACTAAGAACAATATTTGTCTCTCCAGCTTGTGTTTTTGTGAATACCATATTGATGGGAATAGCACAAGAATGTGAGCACGTACAGCAGTTAACTGTCACCGAACATTTGAAACACACAGCGTGGAACCTGTGTTCACATTCTCAGTTGTGCTTCTTATAAAGGAGTGTGCAGGATTTTATGCACTTTTATTGTGGAAATCATAAATTTATACCCCTGTAGAAATTAACTACTGAAGATATTACTCAACTGTCCTATTAAAACCTGGTCTTGGCAAATGGAAGTTTGGGCTTTAACCACAAAAACTTTGCTTTATGGACAAATGCCTAACCACTCTACTATTACCCAAGGGACAGGTGTAAGGAAATCTAGGTATCATTTGACATGATGAGGCTTACTAGCTGAAGTTCCCAAGCACGTATTAGCACATCATCTCCTATTGGGGTGCAGCTCACAAGGTTTTTCTCATGGTTTATTGAGTCTTAATTAAGATTGATGGAATTAATCAACTTCAGTGTTAGATGCTTTGCACCATGTGTTGGGCCTGAATGTGTAGCTTGTGACTGAAGACTGTATTACATATATTGTAATTTCAAATAAAAATTGTGGACTAGTTGAGGGTGGGATCCAAGCTGTCTGAATCAACAGACTGTTGTGGCAAACAACTGTGCTGTGTCTCCTCGGTTTGTCAGCCTAGCTAGTACAACCCAATAATGAATATTTACATCTCCTCCAAATACAAAGACTTTCACCCCTTTTCTAACTCACCCCTTTATTAAGTCACTGCTCACCTAAGTTTCTTTATGTTTGTAGAGAGGGCTTTTTAAAGAGAAAATCTGGATCTGCAGCTGTAGTGCAAGTTGTGGGGCAACATGACTCAATGTAGCAGTGCAGCTGTTCCTCATCCATATAACCTGGAAAGTGAGATTGATCCCTCAGTACATAACAGATTCCTCAGTACATAACAGCATGAGAAGCTGCTGTAAAAAAAGCATGAGAACAAATTGTATCAAATATCATGCATAAAACTTCATCATCAGACTAAAACCTTGCAGTAATCAATGAATGAAATAAGGACACCACATACAAAGTCATGCCACACACTGAAAACACAAACAACTACTAAACAGCATATGCACTGCTGAAGGAAAAAAAAGCTCTAACCAAACAACACAGTGAAGAGCTGTGAAGCATTAAACCACACAGCACAGAAAGGATTCTTGGAAGAAATTCTGATCCACTTTTGCCGGGACATTAGTACACTATACACATGCTATAAATAAAATATAAAATATTGACATTTCTCTGTGGGAAAACCCCTTGAAAATAAGTCTCTGTTTCTTTCAATTTGTGATATTTATATGAGAAAGCTAAAGTGCTGGCTAGCTTTCTCTGCATTGGCAATATGTGCCGTGTTGTTTCCTGTTTAGAACCCTTTGAGGCTTCCAGTTTCAGAGCTGAAGAGCTCTTAACATGTTTTAGTTCCCAAGAATTGCTAGGGTTATTAGTTCTGTTACCAAACTGAGTCTGAGCGAAAGACATTTTTGTCTGCTTTGATGTCACATACTGAGTTTTGCAACTGGAACATGTAACTCAAACCTCTGCTTTTACAGTTAGGCACTCAATGCAATTATATTTTCACACAATATTGTCTCAGTTTAATTGATATACATACATACGCAAATAATTTCCATGTGGAATTATTCTGAGGGAAGATACAGAGAAGGACACTGACACTCTAAAAAATTTCTTATTAAATAATCATAGAATCATAGACTCAACCAGGTTGGAAAAGGTATGAACTAATTGATATGTGTAAGTCGTACTTCATCACCACCTAATCTGCATCCTCAACAAAAAATGTTGCTGAATGTAGCCATTGGCAGGCATTTAGAGTGTACCAATTTAGAGCCATTCAGAGATTATTGCATTGAGGGAAAGCTGCAGAACCATTTTATAAAATGCCTAATTTCTTCTGAAGTTTGAAGGACAATGTTTGTCTCCTCAAAGTCTCATACTTCCTAATGTGCATACAAGGGATCGAATCTCACCTGAAATCAGGACTGTGTGCCTACCAAGAAGCACCCCAAGGCCAGCTTGCAAACAACAGTTGCATTATTTACCTTTTAAACTCTGTAACAGGCTGATCATGTCCAAAGTACCACCAGAAATGGTACCTTGCCAACTCCCAAATTGTGCACAGGCCTAAATCAGTGCCAGCAACTGTTCTAACAACTAACTCTACAGATGACTGAGCTACAGTGTCCCAGAAAATCTCCTGGCACTACCAAGTCTAGTGACATAGATCTAGTGTGACAGGCTTAATGTTAAGCCTTTAGTGTACTTATTTTGGTCTCTTTGTAGGCAATAATGTGATTCATTCAACCTTTCTTAACTACCTATTTTAGGACAAAATCTCTGAAAGAGTTTTTGTCTCTTTAGATATTTTAGCATCAAACCACAAGATTTCTGACTAAAATGCAGTGAGATGCACTTTGCATCTCATGGCATTATGGCTATTAAAGCCAGTACAGAGCAGGGACAAGGAAAATAGATAGTTTTTTATGATGTTTAGCTTTGGGAGCATATTAAGTATGGTACTAGCAAAGCTGAAACATGGTCTCTGCAAATAAGGTTTTCTTGTCAAATGTGTTTCTTGTCTTGATGATTCAATACAAAACAGGGCTGAAAACTTTTTTAAATGCACGCAGCATTTCATATAAGCTTGCAAGTCATAATCACAAAGACCCAGACTTAGAGGCATTTTTGCCCCCCTCTTTTTTTTTCCTCACCTCAACAATGATGCTATAGTATGATAATGCCTTGAATAACCATTGTACAACATCCCTGAAGAATAACTGAGACTTCAGGGCAGTCAAGAACAATATAAGCCAGAAACTTGTGTAAACAGGCAGAATTTGATCTGCAAAACCAGCAACAATGGATAAAAGGAAGCTGCTTTGGAGCTGAGAAATTTGACGTATGGATATGTGTGAATTTCCCTCACCTTGAACTTACTGTAGGTCAGTACATTCAAGATTATGTTGTGGGGATAAGTAACACAGACACTGTTAAAAGCTTAGCAGTATTTTTTCAAGACTGAAAAGTAAAGATGACATTTGCTCAGTGTGCACACAGGTGACATGACTATGTATTTTATCATTTCACTCTTCAGCTAAGTTTCACTTAGCTGCTTCACATTTTCCGTGTGCTTTTAAGATTAGTTCAAGCTACAGATTACAAATCTACAATTAATGCTTGTCTCTAAACAACTGTAATAATTCATATAAATCATGCCTCAGTTTAAAGAGCTTGAATCTGGTGATCACTACCTTGAAACAGCATAACTGCATTTTGCATAGCACTACTTCTTAGTATCAGACGCTGTGACATACTAAGTCTTTCATAAAAACGGTATAATTTTTCTTTACAATACTTTTTATTTCTCAGTCTTTAAAAATTAGTTTATTGAATTTTTCCTGTTTGCCTTTTCTGTTAATTACATGAAATTAAGCGAATTAAGTTCCATTACAGATATTAGCAGTTCAGTACTGTAGCTGTTAATTCACTTATGAATTACATAATGCAAATAGTGGTAGCTCATTACTTTATCATCTTTGGGTGGAACATTAATAGTCTGACTAAATCTACACTTTTTGTCTTATAGAACTCTCACAGACTTGTCCAAGAGTCAGCCCTTACTTTTTAATGTCCTTTTCCTCCCACTCTAGCAATTGAAGTCACTTAACAATAGATACAGTCACAACTTTTGCTCAAGGTATACTGAATACAGAGAACACAGTTTATGTTCTACTTGAGCTTCTGATGTTTCCAACTTACTGGAAATATTCTTTCAAAGAGAAGCATTTCAAGATCATCTGTGATTCTAGATGCTATAACTATCACTTTTTAAAATATGAGATTTAACACATCTTCCACAACCTCTGTCTTTTGCAATTTCTACAATGTACTGGTAATCACTTTTTTGTTCATCTGATGTATTATCTACTTGACATGTTTGCAGGCTAGTCTGTTATTCAAGAATATGCATAGGGAAAAGTTTCTGCCATTTAAAACAGCTACACCCCAAATCCACACAGAGACCATAGTCCTTAAAGTGATACCAGAGAGAAACAAGTTCTGACTACCTCCCCAATGCAAGGAGGTACAAAACTACAGGGAAAAGTGGCCAAAAGGAGGACTCTCTCTGTAAAGAATGTACAGAAGTTACATGGGGGAACTATCAGAATTGGAACTGGCAGTTGTTGAAAGGCACAGAATAAAGGCAGCCACTTAAGAGCACTGAGGAAACAGAAAGCAAGACCCAGATCAGGTGAGTAGTCACTGTATACTGCTGTGTTGAGGCTGGACAAAAAATTAAGAGCTGAAAAACACTGGAGCAAACAGCAAGAAAGTACTGATTAAGAAACAAGCTGAATCTTAAATAAATGAGTAATTCAGACCTTCAGAAGTTATCCAAGTCCATAAATGCATATGGCAAATAGAAGAAATCCAAACCATTACTGTAGGTTTTACTTTACTTGAACATGGCATTGAATTTTAAGGAATTCAGGCAAACAATTTTTCTTCAGCTTCAGAGGATAAAAAGTCACGTATAGATTCAACATGAATGACAACCTTCTACCATCAGCTGGCTTGATGCAATGACTTACAGTTCTTCTTCACAAGATCTTGGTGTGGTTTTATTTTAAAACCAAAAAACCGCACAACCCCCACACACAAAATGCACACACATGAACCAGCTTTCTTGCAACACCTCTGGAGAGCACATTTGCAGTAGTTTCGTATGTTAAGATCAAGTGAGGTGAAAGGCACCAATAGAACATTCTTTAAAAAGAACCAGACTAGTAGCTTATCTTAGGCAAACACACTGTCACACAGGAGAACAAACTACTTATTTTTAAGGCCAGCAAGTGGCATACTACGAAACAGATTGGAAAAAACAATCGAGGTGAAACCTTTGTCCTTGTGTACCCTCTAGTGGCTGGCGAGGTTAACTCTGACCTCGCAGCAACTGAGCAGGCTATTTCCTCAACCACATAAAATCACACTCCTTACCTGTGCAGTGGTTCTCTTAACTAGACAAATATTCATGAAATCAGGGCTCTGAGCAGGCAACAGTATGGACTATTTGACGTTTTAATTTTATAACCAATTCTGCCTTGTCAACTTAATCTAGTGAATCCAGGTTTTCCACTGAAAAAGTAGTAAAATATATGAAGCTATTCACATAGCATTCAGGGCATGTGCCTGTGTAACTGTGGTATGCATGCACACTGCATGCAAACTGCAGCATCAGCAAGTCAAGTTGAGTATAAGCTCTTCAGAAGTCTTCTAAGGGTGGGAAAAAATCTGATACACAGGTTGCAGAGACCACATAGAAGCCACTTATACATGAAATAGCAGCAAACAGTTCAAGACTATTGTACAAATATTATTTAAACTAGAACAGGCTGTTTTGTCTACATGTGTTGCAGCAGTGGATTACATCAGGGACCAAATCTGTCATCCAGTGTAAGAACATACTGCAAGCAAACAACTAACATTTAATTTAGTTCAGCCTAAACAAACAAAAGATTGTACAACAGACATTTAAAATAAACCCCCAAACCCCCCACCCCTCACACCCAAACTCTCCAATAAATAAAAGCAAAGGTCGTTACCCTAAGTCAATGTACCAAGTCCACTCCATGATGAACAAAACCAACCCAACTCAATTTTTGTTGTTATGACTTAGCGAAAGGATATAAAGTGCATTTTATTTCAATGGTGGGCCACGCAGCTAGTGAAACACAGAAGTTAGAGCAGCCAAAAGGACAATATAGAGAGGTCTTCAGCAGTTCATGTCTATTTCTTTATGAACTGAAGATGCAACAGGTAGATGCATCATTCAACTAAAGATGCAAGTCATCAAACAGGGTCAGAAGAAACACCTTGGCAACTGCTGAAGTGCTCAGGTTTCAACAAATTACTACACCATTTGTATGGGAGAAAGTGTTAGGAAACAGGAATAGAGATAGGAAAGCCTATCATTATGCTGTGCCATATGACTGAGGTTCTTACACTACCAACACTATGAAGGCACAGGGTGAAGCAATCAGACGATACACCAATACCTTCATATCACAGGAACAAAAATCAAAATACTCTCTTGAAAGGACAGGAACTAATGCATATTCACAAAGAATAGAATGCACATAACAGATGCATAACGTGTCAGAAGTAAACTGAATCCCAGGCTACGTGTAAAACAGATATTGCTTTTAATAAAGCAGTGCTTTATCTTCAGTACAGCACACAGACAGAGCTGTCCACTTAGTCCTCCACACAACTGAAATAGTTTCCCGTCAAATACAGCAATTAAGAAGTTAGCCGCAAGAGAGTTGGTTCTACTTTACAGATGGCAGACACAGGTGTTTGTTCTGTACCTCAGATGGACATCAGAGAAAACCTATGTGATCAGATAGCTCTAGCTGCTCTTTGCTTATGCTATGCACCTGCGTCACACTGCCATAAGCAGAAATGCGAAGTCCTTCTTTCTGTGTGTTTACAAGTTGAACTTAGAAAGTTAGTCCCATTTCCATTTTTGAAGACAACACCTAAACAACTGTATTGCCTATAATTCATCCCCATGCCTGAGTTTTGCAGTAATGCAGTACCAGCTTGCCATCACTTCCAAAGCACTGCAAGAGAAAACAAAAATGAGCTGTTACAATTACTCATGGGTTAGCACAAACATGCAGCAAAACAAACCAACCCCCTACCATCAGGGAAACGTGCCATGGAATACTGTTACTGATAAGAGAGCTCTCCATCATAGCAGGAGGCATGATAACACGCTGCACACGAAGGAATGCATTTCCACAGGCTGCATGAAGTCACATCTCTCTAAATCATATCCATGCAGATCTGTGGATATCAACTACACTACATTAAATGCAAGCTATCACCAGCAGAGCTAGGGGCACTAACAGACTTCAAGTGTCAGAATTGTACTGACAACTTCTGCTAAGTGCATTTACAACATGAAAGTCACCTCATAGAGGGTCCCAACTTCTTGGTCTGGAGATGGAGCGAAAGACTGGTTCACATATATGAACTGCAAGGAAACAAAAAAGCTGAAAGAGAAGGCCAGTGAAACCATTTATGCCTATATGCTTAAATAAGATACTCCAGGCCAGATGAATGATTTGATCTACACTGCAGTTACACACAGTTGACTACTTTAATGAGTCTAAACTTAACTTAAATGAAAACTCTGAAGTGTATGAATGTTAATTAAACTGTTTGAGATAAATGTTTTGAAGGAAACAGGCACTAACTGCACGTTTCTTCTGTCATGACTACAATGAGAGGACTAGAGGAAATGGCCATAAGCCAGGAGAGATTTGTATTGAATACTGGAAGAAAAGTTTTCCTTGTTAGGGTGGTCAAGCACTGGAATAGGTTGCCCAGGGACATGACAGTCACCATCCCTGGAGGTGTTTAAGAGATGTCTGGATCTGGCACTGGGTCATATGGTTTAGGGGTTACAGTGGTAGTTGTGGGTGGATGGTTGGACTTGGTTTTAAAGGTTTCTTACAACCTCAATGGTTCTATGATTCTAATATTCAGAAAGTCAATCCCAAACACTTTGAACTTTTCCCCAAATACTCCATCTGTATACCTGCCTTCTACAGGTACACTGTGCACTGGACTGTTTCACTGGAATGCACTGCTGCACAACAAAATGGAAACAATGGAAAAAAGCGCAAAGGCTGGAGCTGAGCACCAGAGCACACCCAAACTGCATTACTACAGCTCTCCTCAGAATCACACTCTGGTGGCTACTTCCAGTAGCTGTCGTGGTGCTCCTACTCCAAGGTGCAGCCTAGATTCACAGTGTGCCCCTGAC
>NW_008686914.1:0-335 GCF_000695815.1 Acanthisitta chloris | reverse complement strand
TGGAATAGGGATACAGGGATGGGGATAAGGGACCCAGGGATGGGAATAGGGACACATGGATGGGGATAGCAACCCAAGGATGGGGACACAGGAGTGGGGATAGGTACCCAGGGATGGGGACCTAGGGATGGTGATGGGGATAGGGACACAGGAGTAGGGATGGGGACACAGGGATGAAGATGGGGACACAGTTATGGAGACCCAGGGATGGGGATGGGGACACAGAATCAGGGACCCAAGAATGAGGATGGCACCCATAGACAGGGACTCAGGGCCAGGGGAGTGACCCTGCCATCCCTACAGTGGGACCGAGGGGTGGGGATGGCACCCAGAGG
>NW_008686913.1:26754-36083 GCF_000695815.1 Acanthisitta chloris | reverse complement strand
CATGTAGGAATGCTCAGCTTCCCCTGACACCCCCCCCCTCCCCGAGGTGAGGCATCTCACAATGGGCCGAGGTAACTCTATGCATGCCTGAGTCCCAGACAGCCCATTAAACAGAGACAGCCCCCTGGGGGAGCCATCAGGGACCAGGAGGAGATAATGATCACTGCCCCACTTGCTTTGACCCTTGTGGAGATGACAATAGAATACATACCATTGGCTACCCTCACACTGCAACCCAGGACAGTTTTCTATTGGTTTCTACAAAGATTTTGGTGCAAAGTGCCTGAACTAATGCTCTAAAGAACCTCTGTTTGCAACTACAAGACACCTTTGTTCACTACGAAATAAGTCCAGATCTTTTGTGGTGTCACACTGCCTTGGAACAAATTTTCAGATGTCTAGATAAAAATTTGAAGTAGTACAAATTGATCCACATCTTACACTGCAATCCCAGCTCTTTAAGCAGAGACTTGAGTAGCAGGACTTCTTTCTGGAAGTAAGTAGTTGCAATTTTAAGTTTTTTTTAAATAACTTACCTGTCTGTGTCAACCATGAAGCAAGTCACTGAGTAAGTTTTTCAAGAGTTGAAGAAACCAGAAATGTTGAAGTTCAGAAGACTGAAAGGGGATCATATCAATATCTAAGTATCTGAAGGGAGAATGCAAGGAAGGCAGATTCAGGCTCTTCTCAGTGGTGGACAAGCGACAATGGGCAGAAACTGAGACACAGGAAGTTCCACTTCAACATGAGGAAGAACTTCTTTACTGTGTGAGTGACCAAGCACTGGAACAGGTTTCCCACAGAGGTTGTGGAGTCTACTTCTATGGGGGCATTCAAAACCTGTCTGGACACAATCCTAAGTAATGTGGTCTGGGGTCCCTGCTTGAGCAGACAGGTTGGACTTGATGACCTCCAGTGGTCCCTCCCAACCTTACCCACTCTGTGATTCTGTGATTATTTGGTTTTATGGTTATTTGTCAAAACTTCTATATACTATTGCTTTAAAATAATATGAAAGGGTCAAGTTACTTTGAACAGAAGAAAGTCTTCTGCAGTCAAGTTTCTTTTAAAGCAAATGTCATAAACGCATGCCCCTCACCATAAAATTTTGATCATCTAGGTGTTAAATTCACACATTAGGATCTATAATGACCATGTTAGTCAGAAAAGACATGCACTGGTGTCCTAGTTTTGCTTGGGATAGAATTAATTTTCTTCTTAGTGGTTGGTATAGTGCCGTGTTGTGGATTCAGTATGAGAATTGTGTTGATAACACACTGATGTCTTACTCGATGCTGAACAGTTCTTACTCTAAATCAAGGACTTTTCAGTTTTTCACTGGCAGTGCATGTGAGTAGGGACACAAGAAGCTGTGAGGGAGCACAGTCAGGACAGCTGACCTGAACTGGCCAAAGGAATATTCGCTACCATAGAATATCATGCTCAGTATAATAACTACAGAGAGTTGTTTGTGAGCTGTTGTTGATAGACGCCTGGGGACAGACTCAGCATTGGTCAGTGGGTGGTGAGTGCATTTTGAATCATGTGAGTTTCTTGAACTTTATTCCTCCCAATATTCCTCCCAGTATTATTATCATCTTTATCATATCTTTATCTGTCTTTATTACCTTTGTTAGCTGTATTAACTTTATTCAGTTCTTAAACTGTCCTGATCTCAACCTATAGATTTTGCCTTATTCCAATTTTCCTTCCCATCCCATCAGGGGTGAGGGGACAGGGAGAAGTGAGTGAGCAGCTGCCTGATAGTTGTCAGCTGGGGTTAAGCCATGACAACCTAGTGGTAGATTCATGGTTGTTTGGGAGGTAATGTGTCGTGAGAAAAAGAATGCATTTTTGGTTCCTTACATCGGATTATGCAACAGAAACTACTCTGCACACCTGTAAAGGAACACAGGGGACTATGGTAAGTTGGGGGAACCCAAATAATAATCCTCTGGGATATCATGCCATCAAAGGCCTGTCTTCACAAGCCCGGAGGAACACAGGGGTACATGAACAGACAAGGGAATTTTAATAGTCAGATCAGAGAGACATAGTCTGTGCCTGACCCCTTCAAGGGCTGTCCCAGAGGACACTCAGCGCAAGAAACACCCAGCACCAACAGTCAAGCAAAAGGCTCTCCCAGCCACCTCACAGATCAAGGGGGTTACTACCTAGGGCTGTCGTACTTCTTATGGAATGTATAATGGAAAGAGCATTTTGGGACTGTGGAGGCCTAATTATTGGTTGTTAAGGAAATAACCAAGGTCAAGGAAATAGAGAGATAAAGGTGGTTTAGGGAAGAAAATGCAGGACAATAGAGGGATAATTGGATAGTTAGGGCCAGTCCTATGTGAACAATTGCCTGTTCAATACACTTCCCTGTCTGTGCCCTGTCCCTCATCACTGCATTCTGTCCTGTCTTCTCAATGAACTTAATTTCTATTTTCCTGGGTGAGTGGCTTACTATTATCTGTGTATGTGTGAGTGTATGGGGAGTAAGTGCCAGCAACTGGAGACATGGATCATAGCGGTCCATGTGATCATAGGATTCCAGTGACTGGAGAAGGTGAGGTTCCATTTATCAAGTGTGTGATTGCTAGTGAAACCAGAAGAAGTGATGAGAAGGATAAGGGTCCTGTTAGCTGTATTTGAAGGTAGGGCACCTGAGAGAGTTAGCTAAATATATTTTATTAGTATCAGTAGGTAGCTATTAGTAGGACGGCTAATGTAAGAAGAAATATGTTTCTGTTTGGCTTCATTTTGCCAGCTAAAAGTGTTTACATTTTTGTAGAAACTCTGTGGTTTAGGTTAACTCATTATCTCAGCAGAACTGTTCATTCTCACATGTTTTCCAAACAAGTTTTCTGTTAAGATTTTTGACCTCTTAGTGTTAGTGTTAAAAGAAGTTAAGAAGCAGCAAAACTAAATGTGAACCTGAGCCTTACACATCAAATCAACATATGTGAGGGTGTGCCCAGTTTATGCTTATCTGTCTCCTTCGTCATTTCCATCTCCCCTCGTCAGCACTTTTCTCTAAATTCAGCAGCAACAATATAGTTAATTTTATTTGTTTAGGAGTTTATAATGTAGCTTAGTTGTAGGTCTGTGTTTTTATAGGTTTTCTAATTTTTTTCCTAACTATTTTTAATTCCTTTCATGTGCTTTGGCTAGGGAACTGTTATTAAGATGGTCTGGCTGTTTGAGTCCTAAGGTAGATCTGGTCTATGTTACTTGTAGCAAAAACATTTTGTCCTTACAATAGAATCTACTTACAGGGAGCTCAAATACAGTGAAAAAATGATTACTGTACATATAAGAAAAGCTACAATGACTTAATTTATTTTAAAGAAGAAAAGGAAGAAGGACCATTTCTACCACCTCAGAATAACTCACATTGCCACATGCTTTTTTTCATATGGAGGCACTCCCCCCGCCCTTTAGTATTAAAGACATCAGGTGAGGCTGAGGAAATCTTCGACATCTGAAAGCTCACTGTCAGCATTTACTAAAAGGAAGGCTTAATTTCAATGTGTAATAGATTTTGAGCCAAAATTCATAAAAGGATCAAAGGTATTTTAATATATTTTACAAGCTGTAACTACACATACATGCGCAATAAATTACTTCTATTTTGATGGAAAATATACATTTCTATACATATGTTTCTATGGGTGTATTTATGGCTCTTTGAAAAATTAAATTCATATAAACACAATTTTGTAATATGGTTTTACTTATAAACATTTTGTTTTTCATTGTTCATGCATGTGTGTGTATACCTGTACACATACATATATACAACATGCTCTCTACTTTATCTTGATGGTAAGACAACATTTCATACACTTGTCTACGTGCTAAAAAGAGGAAATGATTTACAATTGCACTCTAAGCTGCTGCCAGAAAAACCTTTCTACATCTCATATTTCAATCTGCTCTATGCATGTGCCTGCATACACATCTCAAATACACCGTATCACTAGCACAACACCATGGTTTTAGAAATTATGATTCCTTTTTCAGAACATATTCCTGACTGAAATACTCATTTTTATGTATCACTATCAGATGCATTCCAGAAAACGGGAGATTAACTACAAAACCTAAGATCTAAATGCTACTTTTGCAGATTTCCTTAACTATAAAATATTGACCAGCTAGAAAAGAAAAAAAATAGATGTGACCAGGGATAAATTTGGTTGTGAGCTGTTTTTCTTAAAGATAAAAGTACATGGTTATAAAATTGAGCATACTAACAGTTTGTGTCTCTGCTTGCAGTTTACAAAATTTGGAATCAGCTACAGAAAACAAGTAATCAGTAGTTCTGTTTTTCTCAATTAAAACTGATCAAAATTTACAACAGGTAAATTTCTGCTCTGAGTTCCTATTTAGTTTGAAAAGACTGTTCAGTCTCTCTCAGAACAATTGCAGTAGAAATCCAATTGTTCTTCCAACTGCCTGTTGTAAAATTCCAGCTACCTAAGCTAAACAAATGCAGCTGAGAGCTGTTAGATGTGTTTACCCAGAGCTTTTCAAAGATCAAAGGGGGGAAAAAAGCACATCTGTATATTGAATCAAACTTTTTACTTCACTTGAAAATAAATTTTTTAAAAAGCATTATTCCTTCCTCATGAAGTTTTCCCTGGAGAGCCCCACTTTTGAACTGTGCATGTACAATTTAAGGCACTTAGCCTTAGGAGGGACCACCTCCTGCTATAGATGAAGAGCTCGACACTAGGACTTATGTTAAATAGAGTCATGTACCTCCTCTTCCTCAGGGTCCTGCTTTTTGTCCTGTCAACGGGCATTGGAATCTTTGGTCTCCATTCAGATGCACTTTTCTTAAAATGTTACCACCTGTAGGCTACTGTTACATTATTTCTTTGAAAATTCTGAAAACATAAGGGTAGTTTTGTTCAATTTAGCTTTACTGGGGGTGTGTGGGTTTACAGACAAGAAAGAAAGTGCTGGTTTTTTCCCTCTTGAGATGCTATTATGGCCATGGGCATCTTGATGTCTGATTTTAAAAGGTGAACTTCACAAGAACACAAAATGCTCTTACCAGAATAACATGTTTTATGCTTAGTGTGCCATGAGGAAAACGGTAACCTTAAGGTGGTATTGTTTGTGCATACATTTCCCTCTGAGCTCTACAGAAGAGGGTAAAGTGGCAAAAAGTCCTGGTCTAGGAACAACTTTTCTCTCCTCACTGTTCACGGCAGAGACAGAGAGGTTCAGGTTCTTCAACACCACAGTCTTTTAGAGTCAAAGCAGTTGAATACAGACACAAAATTGCAATGCATCTTATATTTAGGATATTTTATTATAAAGTATTTGATGCCAGAACAATGGATGCATGTTTGACGCTTGTTAACACCTTTTCAAAAGCAATGACTATAAGAAATATAGACTGTCTATGAGCTTGTGATGTACTAATTTGCAAAATAAAGTCTAACATGAAATCAGTTACTGTAACTTTTTTTGTTGTAAGCTGCTTCCCAATACAAAGCCAATATTATGCTACCTAAACAGATTCCTGATATGTGTCTTGGTTAGCACAGGGAAGACTGGAGAGAAGAACAGACTGCAAAATCAACTCCTCATTGGTCTTACTGAAAAAAAGTTGCGTTACTATGTTTTCTAAGATAAAAAAAAAAAAATTAATTTGTGTTCATAGTCTATATTTCTTTAGTAGTCAAACTTTTGTTTTACTGTAAAAATGGCATGTATTTCTTAGGTACAGTTAGTTCTTGATCACAGGGATAGTCTTAGCTCACTTTTAGTCTGTTTATGTGTATCCCTGAAAATCATCATAAAAGAACAAGTACCGCAAATGTCAGCAAAAATGAATTTTGGAATTCAAGAGATTTTATAGATTTTAATCTGGTTCTGCCCTTTTAATAGGCCAGGTTTTGACAATGCCTTTTGCATATATATTCTCTAGAATCATGTTTATGTCTTTTTAATTTAACCTTTCTAATGGCTAAATTGCAGTGAAATTCCAATATATAGCCTTTTTGTCACATGAAGAAATAGTGTGTAATTCTATATACCCAATTTTGGCAAAGTAAATTATCTTTTAGGATAAACCCAAAAAGCTCTTGCTAAATGAAATTTAACTGAACTAATCTATGGAATGACTAAACCATCTAGCACATATATTGACAGGCATACACTTTTTAAAACTTATTCCAGAGTTTATTTCTCCTTGCAACCTCTCTGTGTGACAGATGACCCTTATTCATCCTTACTGTGTCTTCTGGTATTTAGGAGCCATCTTGGCAATATTGCTGCCCTCTTCCTTCTCATTCTATATGCATGCTTCTAAGATGCTATATTTCTGGCATAACATCCTGTTTAAGGATCAGGAGGGATTTTCTCCTCTGTTGCAACCACAGTGAAGTCCAGAATTTGGGAGTATTTTAGCTTTCCAGAAGAACTCCACTATTTAGAAAGTTGTACTAAACAAGAGTAACTAAATATGAGGAGATAGAAAAATGATAGAAATAGTTGTTTCTGATTTAATCATAAAATGAATATAGAATGATCTGAGCTCTTCTACCAGTGCTCTGAAGGAACAAGGCAATAAATTTAAAGCCATTAGGTAAAACAATTCCTTCGACTTTAGGCGCAACACTGAACTAGCTGTGTGACTTTTAAGTTTGAACAGATTTCCAGTGAAACAGCTAGAAATATCAGAAGAGAGGTTTTGTCATGTCTGTGCTCATCCATGCCCTTTAAGCCCCTTGGGTAAGGCTGGAGAACCTACTAGTTTGGTGAATTAAAGTATTCCTTGTACCTTAAAGAGCACCTACTAGGACCTTCTGGCTTAGAAGTACTGAGTCTCACTATTATTATATATTAAGAAAGAATACGCTTTCTGCTTGTAAAGGTTTTAGAGGAAGTACAAAATTGTGAAAGCAGTGAATAAGAGCATGTTGGTATACTATGAATGATTTTGTGTGCTTAGGAGAAAAATATAACACGCAAAATATAACCTGCAAAATTGCTCTCATGATCCCTCGCAACCTGTGTCTTGAGAGCAGTAGAAAATGGGTTGAGGAGAATTAACCTTGTGTTAGGTGGTTTCCTACAATTGGTCTTTACATCCTCCATTGTACCTGGTAAAATAAATGAGCTCTGAAAAGAGAAGCAGTCATCCACTGCTTCAATTAAAATGAATAAATCTGGCAAGTTATGGTTTGAAACCTGTCCTTTCCCATTTATATCTTTCACTTGAGTGTCTTGTTGTAAAGTTCTAAATCTTATTTACTTTCAGCAATTAACTTTGTCCTTTGAATCTTCTTTCCATTTACCTTAACATTATATTACATATCATTTACTAAATAACTCTCTCTCTCTCATTACTGTTATTATTGTTCCGGATGTTTTTTGTTTATGTCATAATTCTATTGCCTGATAAGTTTCCATTTGTTGATTTCAGTCATGGAACAGGTCTTTAGTGTTTGAATAAAAAGACACCGTACCTTTGAATTTAGTGTATCTTAAAATTCAGTCACATTATTGGAAAACAGTCAAACAGAAGACTTACCCTTGAGTTATTCTGTAAGCTTTTGTGGTTTTTCTATCACTTCTTTTATATGCTTATAATTTTTGGGGGGAGGTGGAAGGTGGGAGGGGCGTAGAGCCCAATCTCTTATCCCCCTGCCAAGCATTCATAGAACAAAAGAAACACCACCTGATTGCTTGTGTGAGAGAAATTATGAAACACCATATGTCAAATGCTGTTAGCAGCACAAAGAGAAAGGACAGAAAAATAAGAATGCCAACAATATCTCTTTTCTGTAATCTTTAGGTATAAAACTATGTGTTAAGTGCAGCAATGATGGCTATGGGTTTTTTTCCCTTATAAAATAAAACGTGAGTTATAAACTGAGTCTGTCTGCCTTTGAGAAAAAAAAACAAACTCCTTCCTTAAATTTGGCTACTTACAAGTTATTTTTTGATATAACTGAGGAGAATTTTGATCCAGATGTAATTGCTATAAATATTGCTATATAATATGAACAATGTATTACTTTTTAATGATTACAAGTGGCAAAAATCCACATTTTCTATTCTAATTCTTTACATGATAGACTTAATTCTTTCATAAAAAAATGTTTATGTCCTTATTTGTCTCATTCTGTCTTGTGTGTAAATATTTTGGCTCCGAAAAGATATGGTCAAAAACATCCAGAATGTGTAAGAAAACACTGCTTTGGAAACTATTGTTTTATTTCAGGAGCTGGTGACTCACAGGACCTTGCTCACTTCAGTGAGCTGAGGATTGTTTCAATACCTGGCTCACAAGGTTGAACATAACCCTCACTATTCTACCATCCATATAACTGGGAACCATTTCCACCATTGTCACCATGCTAAGCTGTACAGTTAGCTCAGGTTCAGCCAGTTAGTTACCATTATACCTGTCTTCTAGTGTGTCATTAATTTCTGAAGTATAATCATCCAGTGCTATGGATCTATGTTTTTTGCTGTTGCCAGATGTATGGCTATGCATGTGTCTGCTATAAAATCAATGCTGTTTGAATGAGATTGGTTTCAAGAGTAAGCTATACCACTTGCTAACGTGTCCTCATTGTAACTTACTACTTCACCAATTCTTATATGACTCGAAAGCTTTATCAGCAAAAATTTCATGTTTTGCCAGATTAACAATAAAAATACAAAATAGCTATCAGAAGTCTCTCAGAACATGGTTTCCTGAGTTATTTGGTGGTGAATTCTTATAAATAATTATTATTTTACCAATTTTAATTATAAAACTTGTTTTAGAATGAAGACCTGAGCTGTTTGAACTGCAGTTATTTTTTTCACATATGTGAAAGTCATACAGCATTTAAGTGTTACCTGCTGGAAAACAAACAAACAAACCAGCGACCTTTTAATAGCCAGATAAAAAACAGACATTCCTGCATGGCATAGTTTTCAATTGTTCTTCTGGTCACTTTCTTCTCTTTCAATAAGCCCCAAGTGTCAACTCTCTATATGTTACAATTCGTGTCCTGTGTATTCCCTGCTCAAAAATAGTACATAGGTTCTTCAGTAGCAAAGGTGACAATGAGTGTTTGCTTCGAAAAAAAAATTTGGCACAGGGATCTGTCCTAGTCTCACATGTGCCTCTTAGTGTTGGAATGAAATTGGTGTTGATGTGTGAACCAGGGTAAGGGTTTACATGAATTCATGGTGAATTTTGTAATTGATGTCATAACTGTCTGCTTTATATTCTTTGTGGTTCTGTGCACGTGTCTGAAGCTCACAGGGAATTCCAAAATGAGTGACAGTCCACAAGGAACAAAACAGAG
>NW_008686913.1:9631-26734 GCF_000695815.1 Acanthisitta chloris | reverse complement strand
TTTTTTTTTTTTTTTTTTTTAAATATGTGAAGATGCATATGAAAGAAAGCAAGACTTGAAAGATATATATGGAATGATGCAAGCCTTTCTGCCTCACTGTTTGTAAATATATATAAATATATAAAAATAAGGGTATCAAACAATACCATGTATGTATAAAAATGCATTGAACAAAAATTTCACTGTTGTCTGCCAAGCAACAAAATGTTTTGAAATTTCTGTGTTTGCTAAGTATTCTTTACAAATCTTTCAGTGTTGATACTACCTCCCACCCCTAGTGTTAAAGTGAAATGTGCAATGAAAAGAGAAGCGCTTGGAGTCAGGAAAGACAAAGTTAAGGTTACACATGCAGCATGAACTTGACTTCCCTGTGGATGCATGTTTTCATAAGGTCCTTTATTATTTGATCACATCAGCTTTTGACTTTTGTTCTCCATTTAATTTCAGGTCAAAAATCAAAATGAACAAATTCAGAGCACTCTGAGGTAGCTCTTCACTGGACAAACAATGAAGCAAGTTTTGAGCAACCTGAGTGAGCTAAGATCCTCTGGAAAAGTGAGAGTTTTCTTGTAACATAAGCCATGGGGTAAAATCAAGCAGTTTGGGTTCTATACCTGTTTGTGCTTTGCTTGAAATGTTACTACAGCTCTTGGTGCCTCTCTCTATTCTGCCATTATAAATATTCATTCAGCTATTTCCTGATCTCATCAGAGTGTCCTGAGAATAAATTCATTACTACTTATGAAGCATGCTGATACTACAGCAATGACATAGATAGAAGCCTATGAAGAAAAATAAAAGCTCATTTGCTTCAGGGCTTAGAGGATATGTCGTAAATATGATGTGGAACCACATGTTGAACATAAGGATAAAAAGAAATATCCAGGTGTTGCTTAGCACTTTGTCCTCCATATTAACCAAAGGCCCAGGGGAGGGGAAGGGAGGAAAAAGCCTGCTTTTTCCTGCAAGAGTTTTGACAGGAATCTAATATGTGACAGAAGTAACACTGGAAATTTTATTTGCAGCCCTTCAGTTCTAGTTGCTATGAAACTTATTAAAAACTCAAAATTCTTCTTTACACATATTCTCTTTGAATGGACCTCTTTAGAATACTAGGGATTTTTTTGGTGCACAGAGTTATCAATTTATAATGCCTGATGGCAGCAATAATTGATCTGTTCCCATATATATATCTCACATAAGCATAAATATGTTTGAAGACAGTTTTGCATTTATTATGAACATTCTTCATTAAAGAGTAAATATTTTCAACCATCACAAAGGCATTAAGGCTTTGTGATACTTTTAACTATTTTCTCCCTTTTTGATAGTAGCTGAAATAAAGAAAATGGTTTACAGATTTAGCTGTGTATATAGTTTGAAAGTAACAACTGAAAAATGATGTTCATAATATGAAT
This sequence comes from Acanthisitta chloris, assembly GCF_000695815.1. Classification (NCBI taxonomy): domain Eukaryota; kingdom Metazoa; phylum Chordata; class Aves; order Passeriformes; family Acanthisittidae; genus Acanthisitta; species Acanthisitta chloris. The sequence continues at coordinate 25,316 of NW_008686913.1, read as the reverse complement.
TGCAATGAAACCAATTATCTGTACCATGGTGTTTCACTTGGGAATACTCTGAAAGGTTTAGTATTTCTTAAAAGAAATTAAAACCAGCTGTAAAAATACCATAAAACAAAAATAGCAGCTGCAAAAGAGATTAACATTCCTAAATTTCATTTGAACCTGAGATGTTATTTTTCCAACAGCAACATACATATATACTGATTTTTAAAATCTATTCTTTATGAAACTGTATCTTTTCTTTTAGAAAAGAATGGACCTTTTTATTTTATTTTAATTTCACCACTTCTTGAGGTTACCTATGAATTTCATGAACACTCTTCACCTCTGCCCAGGAATTTTCTATTACATTTTCTTCTGTAATTGTTATCAAAGAAAATCTACAATGGCTGAATCTTGAAGAATGATTTAAATATAACTGCTTAAGAATTAAAATCTGCCTAATAAACCATTTATAGCAATCCTTGCACTTTTGTTACTTACAGCTGTCAAACAGCTTTCAAACTGAGCCCAAATCACCTTGTGCCTGTTTTAAAATTTTATATAGCGTCTGTTTTCCAATTAAGCAGCCAGTCATAGATGAAACCTTTCCTAATCTTTTTCATATATATAATAAAACCAAATGTAATTTATAAAACAGAACTGAAGGTGCTGACAGTATAAAACAGTTTATTTTGCAGTCTTGGTCAAAACATATGGCAGCAACTTTTCTAGACTTCTGCCAGATGGCGAGCCTTAATCGATTTTGTCTGTTGTGCCGTATGTTAATTCTCTGTGAAAAGTGTTTCTTCAAACTCAATTAAAAAAATAATGACTTCCATTTTCTTACAGAGTAACTAATGCTAAAACTGTCATTTATATAGGTCTGTTGAAGTCTGAAAAGTTTTTGAAAGCCCCAAGATATTTACACAACAGGTAAAATTGATTCTAATGGTCTTGAAAGCTGTGTTTGTTATCCATCAGCATTCATATCATTTCATGTGAATCTGAATAAACTTCCCTTTATGATAATACTCCTTGTCTTGCATTTCTGTTTTTCTTGTGGCTTTTTTTAACTAATGATAGTGTTTCATTTTGGAAATTAGAGTAATTTTGAGCACCAAAAGACCCCAGAGTAAAATCTCAAAACATCAACACTAAACTCATTACTCTAAACTCTAAACACATTAAACTAGTAAAAGTATAGCATCTATCTGCATCTCAATAAAGATACTTTATGATACTGCAACTGTTATAAACCTTAAGTACTGGTCTACCCAACACATTTCTGTGTGTTTCCTATATCTCCCATATTAAAATATTATATTTTATGCAACAATACTACATTTAATAAGTGTTGCACAAAGGCCAGTCTCCAAAGTTATTTTAACAGGCAATTCTTGATTTGAAAAGTATAAAATTTCCTCTCCATCCAGTAAATAATGAGGCATGAATTTTTGATAAAAGTGCTTCCTGATGGACGAACATTATGGACACAAAATCATTAAATTCTACTAAAATTTTAACTGTTGTAGTTTCTATGCATTTTGATTAATATGTTAATAATAAGGATGCCTTAATAAATAAATTTTTTTAAAGTTTGTGCATAAATGGGAAATATAATAAATGTTTATACATTTTGGTCTCCTTTTGCTGCCATTGTTCCTTTGTTATACATATTATTTGTGACACAGACTTAGATTTTGAACTAAAATAAGATGTGTGCATAACAGAAATCAAATGAAAGGAACTAGTCCCTAGAGAAATATGCAATCCTTTTGTAGAACCTAGCTTTAATGTAGACCAGTACTTAACATATTCACAACTTATAACATATGAAATGGGTATATGTTGAAACAAAATATCAACCAGATCTATTCTCCTTACCATGTTTATTTTATGACTACTTTCTTTTGAAACAGACCAGGGTTATGGTAATATGTATGCAGACTAAATACGTTGTGTTTTCTTGAGCAATAATCCCACACAAGTACAAGGCAGAAACAGTGTGTTTTTCCAATACAATCCAGTAAGGGCAAATGACAGCCTTACCTGATGGTTGATATCTTTTATAGTAGAGCTGTGACATATTTTATGCATCACAAAGAATGATCAAACATTTCTCTGGAGCCTTTCTGTCATGGAATGTGGCCCCATGCCTCATGTATCCCTATACTTTAGACTGTAATATACCAAAACTCTAAATTAGATGTTTGTTACCAACTGGTAATTATTTTGTAATCAGAGTGCATTTAATAACAGCAAAAAAATCTGCCTTTTGGTTGGACTTTTTTTAATTATTATTTTTATTTAGTAGTTGATAATGATTGTTTGGAATATATGTAAGAAAAATAGTGCACATACTTGGTATTAAAAATACCACTGTAGGTAATTGAATCATTTTAAATGGAATATATGCTTATGTTTTGGAAAATAAAATGGTGTACAGCTTACTAAAAGTTGGATGTCTGAAGATTTTGGAATGTAGTGCTTAACAATATTTTAAAGATTCTTACTTATAAAATAATGTTTATATATTTGACTCAAAACTTCTTAGTAACATAGCTATCCTGACCTTTTCACTGTGTTAAGTATTTTTAAAGCAAGGTTCAAACGCAGACTGAACATCTATTGCAATATATTGCCAAGAATGAGGATGGTGCTCTTTGCTGGCCACCCAGTTTGCTCCCCACACAAATTAGCTTCTAGTGTCATTTGAGAGATCTAAGGCTTCCAGTAGGTTGTATTGTAAAAGTGACAGTAGCCTTAACTTTGGGGGGGGGGGGGGGGAAGCTGAGATTGTATGCAGTAAGGCATCTTAACAATGATGGTTATTTATATTTAGCAACTAATTCAAACCCTGGATTGAAGGCAAAGCATAGCACCACCTGGATTTTTTGACAAGGGAAAGGAGTCTGTTCAAATTAACTGTGTTTTAAAGCAAATGCCTCATATAATTTGGATCTAGTCATAATTGTAAAGGGGAAGCATCAATTATAAGGGGAATATATCATTATTGTAGTGATAGTGCAATTTGATCCAACAGAGCTCAGGAAGATCCTTCTCATTCTTTCACCAATCAAAGGTTGTGCATTTGCTTTTCCATTTTGAGATTTTTGGTGTCAGGACTCAAATGCTTTTGACTTTGCATCTCATCAACGTGCTTTGAGCACTACGAGAGATCTGCTAGGAAGACCTTTTTTGTTGAAAGAATAGAAATCAATAGGAATATACATGGCCCAGGAGTAGTCCATTATAAACCTAGATATTACTTTGGAAAACACTATAATAAACAATAAAATAATAACACTAAATAGAAACTATGACCAAGTTGTGTACTCTTGGGCATTACTCTTCTAACAGGAAGAAAGTAGATAAGATTCAGTCATGGATTCATATATGTGCAGGATAATCTAGAAGGGTATTTTTTGTCAGTTTGTGCCTTACATATTCTTCAATGGGTGACAAATATTAGACTTTTATATTTTTGTCTCTTGTATCTTCCAGTGTTTATATGTCCTTTTTTTCTGCTGCTCTAAAGGTGGGAAATAAGTATCCATTTACACCTTACAGAAGTAGCCATCTGCCTTTCTTATTACAATAATGAAGTGCACTATTTTCCAAAGTGACCACAAAGTCTATCTGTTTATGGGTAGAGGAAAGAATCAAACATTCTTTTGAGTGGAAAGTTAGAATTAAATTCCCTTTTCCTGCCTTTCATAATCTAACACATAAGAGCAGAAGAACTGGGAAACATTCTGTCCTGCTTAATCAAACTATTCAAAGTCCAATAAGAAGAAAGCAGACAATACCTCAAGAATGAATAAATGCTCTTCCTGTACCATTGTCAAGGTTGACTCAAACCACTGAGATGTGAACAGTAAGACTATTGTTGACTTCTATGATTTTCCTTACTCTTTGTGGAAAGGAAAGGGAGACAGGCAAAGGAAGAAAGAGAATCAGAGAAACATAGAACGTTAAGAGGCTGGAATGGACCTTAGAGATCATCTAGTCCTAATCTCCTAGTGGGACACCTCCCACTAAACCAGGTTGCTCAAGGCTGTATCCAAACTGGCTTTGAACACTGTCAGGGCTGGGGCATCCACAACCTCCCTGAGCAACCTGTTCCAATGCCTCACCACCCTTACACAAAAAAGCCCTCTTATGCCTAATATCCAATATAAATTCCCCATCTTTCAATTTATATCCATTACTCCTTGTCCTATCACTATAGTTCCTTACAAAGCATCCCTCTTCCACTTCCCTGTAGGCCCCCTTTAGATACTGGAAGCTATGAGGTCCCCACACAACTTTCAGGTGGAACAGGTGCAACTTCCTCAGCCTGTCTTCATAGGGAAGGTGTTCCAGTCCTCTTATCAGCTTGGTGGCCTCCTCTGGACTTGCTCCAACAGTTCCATGTCCTTCTTATGTTGGGAACACCAGAACTGTAAAAAGGAGAAGGAACGAGACTAGAGCATGGATGTCTGTAGTTTGAAATGCTGCACTGATGTGGAAAAAAAGGAACACTGAAACCTTGTCTCTCCTTAGCTATACAGAATACATGTTGCATAGAAAAATTCTGCTGAATTTATTTTTGAAAACTAAGGTGAAATTCTACTAGCTACCTAGTCGGATATATATTACTATTCAAGAAAATATTTACAACACACATTCTGGACAATGTTTGAATAGGAAAATAAATCTGAACAGGATAGTGGTGATAGTGGGATAGATCCATATCTTGTAATGGATGCAAGCATGCAAATTCTTCTTGAAAAAATATGGAAGTAATGACTACTTAACTTAAACCTAGCTTTTCCTCTCAAGCAATCATTAGTGTAACAGGTTGGAGGTTTAATTGTTTACATGTCAAAGCTCTATCCACTTTTCAAATTACTATTTCTAATGAAATATCTTTTTAAGCCAATATTTTCTATGTAGAAATTGTTTTGATTCTACATCAGATGTTTTTCCTTGATTTTTGTTTAGTTTTTCTTTCTTACTCTATTTTGCTTTCTCTGGGGTGACACCTTTGAACCAATGCTTTACACCACTTGCAGTACTTACAGAATTCAGAAAAGGCAGGCTAATCTTGAGAGCACACTGTAAGGCACAGTAGCTTGGGGAAGAAGACCTTATCCCTGGCTAATGGATGGACTAAAATTGCATATTTACAGAAATAAAAAACTTTCAAATGCCATAAATTATTTTCAATTTAGAGCTTACTGCAACAAGCTTCGATTTTTACTTTTTTCATATTTTTTAAGAGGTTTGTGGTCCTGGTTTGGTTTGATTTTTTATAGAACTGGCACCTTAGTGACCATTCTCACAATCAGGAAGGAGAAATTTTAAAAAGAAGGTATGGACAATTTCAAGGTAGAGAGACCTGTAGGCAACAGAAATGTCCTGTCCTGTCCTGTCCTGTCCTGTCCTGTCCTGTCCTGTCCTCTCCTCTCCTCTCCTCTCCTCTCCATGTCATCATGCTTAAGTTTTTCAAGTGTCAGTAGACCTGAAAACATTTCTAGTGCATCACAGTTCTGACTTACCATATATTTATTTATACCCTTTATCAATAACAGATGAGCAATTGTACACAAATTATATGGTGATCATGTGGCATGGGTAATTATCCATTAGAGACTGGGAATCTCCTCTCCTCTCCTCTCCTCTCCATGTCATCATGCTTAAGTTTTTCAAGTGTCAGTAGACCTGAAAACATTTCTAGTGCATCACAGTTCTGACTTACCATATATTTATTTATACCCTTTATCAATAACAGATGAGCAATTGTACACAAATTATATGGTGATCATGTGGCATGGGTAATTATCCATTAGAGACTGGGAAGGGAATATCAAACAAATTCTCATCTAAAACAGAATTAGAAAACAGGTTTATAGTGGTGTACCAAGACAAAGTTGTAAATGTACTTTGGTTAAAATATATACCTGCAATACTATCTTAATTAATGGAGAATCCTAGGGTTCAGTTAATTTAACAATCAAATACATACATTGAGAATTTTTTTCACAGAAAATATATACTAATATTTCTATATTTCATTAGTATAGGATCCATATTTCAGCTGGAAAAACTCTCACAGAAACTGCACAATCAGCCTCTCTGGGTATGGTATAGTAATGTGCTATGTGTGTATGAGGTCTTATTATAGAGATGTCAGTTTTAGTTTGAAACATAAACATATTTTTATTTATACATTAGTGCTTATAGTGATCAATGACCATCTGTGCAGTATATTAGAATTTGGTTTTGATCAGTAGAAAGCAATTATTCATAAAACTCAAAACAGAAGGCAAAGTTGTGAAAGAAAAGAGAAGAATTATGTCTTTCTTACAGGGGAGGTAATTTTAATATAGACGAGATTGGCCCAAGTCCTGCAGTTTGGATTGATAGATTATCTAGCAGAACTATCATTTCAATAATCTCAATGACAGTGTAGCAATGGATACTTGGTACAATATTATAAATTAAATTTACTGCAAATGTCATTGCAGAGAATATGGAAAGAGATCTGTCATTTGTATTTGTAGAAGATAAGATAGGGAAAAATTTAAGATTCTTTTATAAAACATAACAAAAATTATCTATATTATATAGTTATGCTACCAATTGTCAAAAAGATTCCTTTCATCATTACCTTGCTCATTAGGATACTTGAATTGCGCTAATGTTTATTTGATTAGAGAGGAATGATTGAACAGAGAAATATTCTTCATTAAAATTGTTTCCAGGATTTAAGAATATCGAATGTCCATGTTTCAGAAACACTTTTTCAGAAGGTACAAACTGCCTCTGTCTAATTACAGTCTACTTATGCAGCTGTAAAGCTAAACTGTGAATTGATAAATTAGTATTCACCTCCATATAAAGTCATAGGTTGACTTGACAGTGATGTTTGTAACTTAGATAACAGGTCAGTGATGTAAAAGCTCTGGAATACAGTGGACAGAGAAATAATAATAAAAGTGTTCTTTCTGTTTACAGGTTTTTTTAGCACCATTTTATCATTTTCTTTGCCATCACAGGGTCATACATAATGTCATATAAAAGCTTTAAGCAAAATTACTGAAGATTTGAATTTGCAGGCACCTGAATATTCGCTGCAACACACTGCAGCTAAATTCTCTTCAAAGTTAGAAATCAGAAGTTGAGATGAACTTTCTTACCTAAAGGAGGTTACTGGGACTTATCTTTGAAAGCAGAATTCTGCCATTAGTATTAAAATGCAATTAATATAAAGCTTAGTTATTGGGGTTTTAGTGTTACTGGTTTGGGCCTGCCTTTCTAAATGCATACTAAAATCAAATAAAAGGAAATAAAAATAAACTATATTGTGATTTAACCCTCAATAGGTCATACCTTTATCTGAAAAAAATGTATACAGAAATTTTTACACCAAGTCAGCAAGCTGGGAAATGCAAAGATCCAATTAATATTAATTATGCTAGTTTGAATTTATAATTGAAATGAAAAATGAAATTGTTCTTACCAATGTCCAGTGCAAAATATATTCCTACAGAGGGTCTATCAGGTGGGACCCTAGGGACCTCAGTTCTATTTTGAGCCTGTTACTGGCTTACTTTGAGACTCTTGGAAAATTGCATTACATCATCATGCATAAGTTTCTCCACCCCAATAATGACAACTTGCATAAGTGCTTTGGAAACATATGCTTTCATGAAGTGTAGATGAACATTGTTGAATGCATGGTTATTATTTGCAATAGAAATAATTTATGAAATTATGGAATAATACTCAACATCTAGGTTACTATGAGAGTCTTTGTATTGATCTGCTAAATTTCTATATTAGTTTTACCTTCATCATAAACACGTGGCTGAACATATGCCCTCCCCTGTCTCTTAAAACAAAGAAAATAATAAAAATAACGTCTACTTATGTACTTTTCCTTATTTCTGTCTTTTCATTCCCATTTACTTCCTCCCCAATGTTGCCAGATGGTCAGGGCAGCTGTTCCTTTCCCTCTACACAGCACTGGTGTGGCCACACCTGGAGTGTTGAGTCTAGTTCTGCACATTTTCCCCCAATTATTTTATATCCTACAAATTTGATTACAACTGTATAATGATGTCACTTACTGAAGAGACAATATTTTGTACTGTCTAAAATTCATCAAGGAAAGCTGGATCAAAGGAGTTTCACTTCATTCCAGAATATGCCTGCATTTACAGTGCAAACTTAAAATATTTATTACATATATAGTAATTAAGCTGTGGTGGAAAATAATGTACCAATGATTTGAAATAGTACAAAGGGAATGTATGATTTGAAATTAATCTGCTTCTTCCATAACCTACCAAATAAATAAGAAAAAAAATATTGAAACAGTAGAGTACTAGTGAGACATTGAGTGAATCAGATATTTTGATTGTCTTTATCTAGTCTATCTATCTATCTATCTATTATCTATCTATCTGTCTGTCTATCTATCCTTTCCATGTTCTGCTGCATTTCATGTTTCCCTCTTTCTCTTACAGTTATCCTTTTCTGGTGGACACGAAATTTATAGGACTTCCCTTGTCACTAATAGATGTATAGTGCAGTTTCATTTGTCTAGAAAATTTAAACTAAGGTGTCAAAAGGGGAGAGAAAATCTGTCATGGCCACAAGGATGTGTAGGGTGATAATTGAAGATAGCTTGCAATGACTGTCCTCTTTGAGCCAGAGGTAATATTTACCATAGAGAAAATACAGATTGTTACTTCTACATTACATCTTTTTCCTTCGCATTTCTTTGGAAGTACTCCTTAATTCAAAACGTTTTGCAAATATATTTGACAATTATTTTCATTTCCAACACATCAAGTATTTATACAATTACAGGAATAATCAGACTTTCTATCCTTTGCTGAAATTTTATGCTTTCTGAATATTATGTGTTTATGTTGATGCTTATGCCTTCTGAAAATTTTAAGTTGTTGAAAATGTTCTGTTTACATTTTCTGAAAATTTCTGAATTGTCAATAGGATGAAAACATTCTTTGAAACATCCTTCATTTCAAGAGAATTGCATGCATATAACTGAGCAATTATGTCATACCCTTGTCTGCCTACATAGCCAAAGCAACATTCAAACACATAACCGAAACTTATAGTCCCTCAGCATGCACAAAAGAGAGCTCAAGACACTAGTGTCATATAAGGAGCTTTTTAGAAACTCGTATTTATATGACTGTGTGCAATTGTTTACATTCTTTTCCTTAGTTATTAGAGTAAAAAGTTGTTATATTGATTATAACATGAATTTGCTTTGTATAAATTTTTTTAACACATTTCATTATGGTGCATCAAAGCATGAAATGACCATGATTTATTACAAAGAGCAGTTTCCAGCTGAGACAAAGTTATTGGAACTCCTACTGGCTCAGCTGGAGGAAGGGAACTTACTTGGAAGACGTAGAGTAACTAAGTACAGACTCTAAGTGTCCTACTTTTAGCTGCAACCTCTGTAATATGCAGAACGTATGTGCATACTAAATCTAATCACCAGTAGAGATGTGGCTAATGAGTTACATTTCCTGTGGTATTCAACCTCCATATGGCAGGTACAATATTTATCACACCATATGCTTGATAGCATGGACAAGAGTACATTCTGTAAACATGATTATGACACCTTTTCATTGATTCAAGGAGTGGCATTCAGACAGAAACTGTTTCAAGGTTCTGCCAAGATGGAATAGCTGGGAGGAAGTCAGTAAAGTATTACCAGAAGTTTCCCCAATGTGAATGTTTTTTTCCAAGGAGACTTCAGTATCAAAATCCGGAATGACTCATCAATGCTAAAATACTTCACAGGATTTCACAATGGTGAATATTATAATTTTTATCTGAAGATTTTATTGACAGATTATTGTTTCTGTATTACACATGCTATCCTCAACGGATGTCTATTAACCATAACAGAAGTATTGATACCTAACTCATATGGACACACTCATGTGCAGACGTTGTACGGAACTGAATCCCACTTTTCATGGGGATTCAGCTGCCTAAACATGAGCTCTTAGTGCCATTAGCAAGACTAAAAGTTTCCAAGACATCTGCATTAAACTTTCACATGAGACACAGGGCCTGCAGAAGGTTGTGCCCTTCTTCAACAAATCTTGAACTTGTCCTTACTGTTTCATACTGCTGTGTTTAAAGAGTTCTATGTATGACAAAAATATATGAAAAAACTTTGACCTACTGCCTGTATGTCTCTACCCTAACTGCAAGACAATCTGATCTCCTATCTACTTTTTCCCCAAATACTATTACTGACATATAGTCAAATGTATAACTTGATATCACCTAAATACTGATACAGTGTTGCTTTTGTAAACCTTATTCAGATCATACCTAAATACCTGCAAAAATATTATTCTGTGTAGATTATCTAATTATAGAATATTTCTCTCATGTTAAAAAATCTTTTAAGTGCTGAAAAAGCCATTAGTTTTCCCACAAATTCTGGAAAACATGACCTTTTTTTTTTGTGTCATTTACTTAAAGGCCAAGACCAAGATTTGTCCACAGAGATCAGAATGAAACTGCAAGATTGCAATTAAGAAAAAGAACATAATTTAAGGAAATCTTTAAAAAGTAAATAACCTTTTAAAAAATAAAGCAGATTCTTTTACTAGGAATAATCATAAAACCAAAAATTCACACATAGAAAGTGAGTTATTGCTAAGTTTATGAAAGACTATACCTATTATAAAAGAAAATAAAGTTTTAGAAAAATATATAATTATTATGAAAGTTTTAACAAACAAAATTTAAAAGACTACTGATTTTAAAAATATGTCATGAATTAAATAACATTTTATTTCATTACTTATCCAATTGTCCTTCTCAAAGATCAAATATGAAAGTCTTGAGTAGGGACTTCAAAAATCATCTCTCTATTTTTCATCCCTTGAATATTCAAAGAAGTAAAATACTACTCTTGCTGCCAAAAAATCCCAAAGAAGCAAACCCTCCAATACACAGGCCCCTTGCCCTTGTAGGCGTAACCTTGTACATAAACTGTCCTTCAATTTTATCCTCCTTATTTAAGTAAAAATTTGGCAATAAAAATGTTTCAATTGTTAATTTGTGATTATTTTTTATTCTTCCTATCCTAGATCTTTATCACAAGAAATAGCTCCGGGAGAAAGTTTCTATTTTATGTGGAAAAAGTTATTTACCTTGACAAGGATTACAGTAAGGCTTACTTTTTCATTTTGAAGACAGGGTGGTAGGAGATTTTTGTTAGTGTTATTGAAAATAAAATAAAATAAACCAAACCAAACCAAATTGAAACATGGTTATCTAGACAGTAACATGCCTTCAAAAACTAATTGACATACATTTCTGAAAAAGGATTTCTGAGTATTTTCATTGGTGCTAGGTGTAGTATCAGGCATTGCTTATACAGATACCAAGGACTTGGGACTTGTTCCCCATGGTCTTAGCCCTACCTACTACTGTAAACAGGCTCTAATTGCTAGAAAGTAGGGTACCTGGGTTTTAATTTCAATGTTACATTTGGTAAATTAGGGTGATGCTATTCACCTTCAACCTTCTGAAAATCAGCCATCAAATCATCTAGATTCGCTCAGCAGGCAATGGAGAAGAGGTTTCCACAGTCTACCCACTAAAGGTGGAATAAATTCTCCTTTAGGTGTTTGTATCTCACCCATTGGAGAGAGCATCAAGATAAGTAACTAGATGCTTAATTATTAGGTGGTGAAGGCAAGATGCCTCTAAATTATCAGAAGTTTAAAAATGGTATTTAAGCTGAAAAAGGAGTAATAAAAATGCATGAAGAAAGGGAAAAGACAACTAAAAGAATTAGGTATTAAGGGAGCTGGAAAAAATAGACTTTCTAATAAGCTTTTAATGGGAAAAAAATCATAGAATGTTAATCTAAAATCCCAGAGTTGTTTGGGAAAATCTCAAGAAAATATAAATCTAAGTATGAAGGGAAATAGGAAAATATATAAGGATAAGTTTGTTTTTGTTTCATGTTCATGTTGAAATTTTTGCAGTATTTTTTCATTCAGATTTAATGCATGGGTTCTGATTTTAAAGTTAAAACATACATGGAAAGCGCAGGAATTGACTTTTTTTTTTGCGTGCTGTGATGGCAACTAGTGTATGTATAAGCAGAACAAAAACCAAACCAATTAACAAACAACAACTGAAAACCAACTAAACAAACAAAGCAACAAAAAGGTTAATTATGAGAATTGCTTCAGTAGACAATAATGAAGGGAATGCTCCAACACTTCCATGTAGCTTTTAAGCCCATTTCATCGGTTCCAATGGTCATACAATGGTTTTAGAGCAGATGCCAAATTTCCTATTATGTGCTGCATTAACTAGTCATATGGAGTAAGTTAAAAATGAAGTGGTAAATTTCATTGCTTTTGTTAGTTTAATCCAGGCCTTTAACTTCACTGCTTTGCATTTAATAAAATACATTATCAAAAAGAAGCATGACATCTCCTTATAAAAAATATTTTATCTGCATAAAGGCAAATTAAAGAGCAGGTGGTGGATTTAGAAGAACCTACTTCAACTATTATTCCATACCATTGAAAGAAATATTGTCTCTGTTGGTTAGAGACTACCACAAAGAGCCAAATGCAAGGCTAAGTTAATAACTCCTCCTAGAATTAATAATTACTTATCCAGCAAAGAATTTCATTACAGTGGGTTGAAGGCTTGGAATAGGGAAAAAAAATGAACACATTTTAAATCTGATTATATATGAATATTTGAAAATTATATGTGGCTTCACAAATGTATTCTTATTAGAAATTCTGTGTAACAGCTTCAAATTTTTATCTTATTGATGAATGTAAGAAGGTAAATTCATCACTATATTTCAGGTATACTATACAAATGTACCTGAAAGTCTGCAAGGTAGGTACCTTAGAATAGCTAGCTATCAAGATGCACTGGTTTCAGGGAAATTGCAGCAAATTATTCCTCCAACCAAGTTATCTGAAATATAATCAGCATAGAAGTTCTAAGGGTTTCTAATTTGAACAGTAATGGAGTCTGACGACACATTAGAAAACAAAGATTTGTTGAGACTATAGGAAAGACAAGCAACAACATGCCTATAAGGCAACTTTCTCAATCTTTGATAGCAAACACGGGATCATAACTGACATCTTGGCTCTGATGGACTACCAGGGATACTTGGAGTCCAGGTCATCTGGCCACAATTTCCAATTATGCAAAAGACTTTTTAATCCATGTAAGAGTTGCATCACTCCTTGGTTCCACCAGTGATAGTGTGATTTGAGAGAATCATATGTTATGTGTATAACACAGGTGGCATCTGGCCTACACTGCCAGTTCTAGTCAAGGACAGGGAGTTGGCAGTCTGCCTATGTAGCAAATACTGCTCAAGGGGCAGGATATCAGGGTCTTAAAGAGCAGTGTATATTTTTTAATTAAAATACATAGATGAGTTTTTATTCAAGATGAGATGCCAATCAACTATATCTTACTTCAAGATATGTCAAAATGGAGAATAACCATAAAAGTCACACAAGTCTTTTTAATGCATATGTTTCAAGCAGCCATGTGGCCTAAACCCCAGATTTTCAAAGTATCTCATAGCCTGAAGATAAAGAAGCACACCTAACAGGATTTTCAAAAACACTCAGGTCTCTAGGTCTCATTGATTTAATTGAGAGTGAAGGACAGGAATTAAATGCTGAAACAACAGTGATGATAGAATTTCTTTCAGGCTCTCTTACATAATTGTCATATCCTGGAGAACAGGGAGCTAGCTAGTACTTGAAAGAATGAATGTTTTAGTTAATTTTATTATGTTACTAAATGTAATGTTGCTTAGCTACCACAGTGGTAAGTATCTCAGAAAATCCTGCTTCAGGGAGCTTCACCATTTTTTAATTTTTAACAAACACATGGAGCAGCACAAACTTCACTGTATTATCTCATTTTAGTAATATGTTTTCACTACATTTTAAGTTTAATTTCATATCTTCTGTGACTTGTAGTTACAGTGTTAATAGAGACTAATGTTTTATCTCTGTGTCACTGCTTTGTATTTAGAGGGGTATCCTCTCCTTGTGTCTCTGAAGCACATGAATCAAGAGAGAACGAGTATGTATTTTACAGATGGAGTTGTCTGCCCCCATTAGCAATGCACAGGAGTGTTTGAACTACAGACCCTAGGGCACAGCGAAGCCCATGTCTCATTTCAAGTCAAGCCAGGGAGACCATATCACAGGGGCACAATTGGGAGAGCATCAGCAAGCATGACATGAGCAAAATTAAGATGAATAAATTATCAAGACATTTTGGAAAGAAATCTGTAAATATATGTATTGGTGCTTGAAAATTATAAAGAAATGGCTTTCATGAACTATGAGGTGCTATCCATATGTGGTTTTCCTTGCCAATTTTTCTCTGCTGTGAATGCAGAGACATCCTTCCAGAAGCAGTAGCCAAGGAGGGTGCATGGCTCAGCAAAATTCTTCACTGCTCCGTAATTTTGTCCTACTCACATTGTGAGTGTTGGTCAGTCACTTTGCAATGAAGATAAAGTGATGCATTTAAAAATTAAAATAGGGCTAATTTGAAGGATTTGGTGATTTTAAAGGAAAATACGAACATCCATTTGGACATTAATATATGCTTTTTAAGCAGGTAATGTAGCTATCTTTAGGTAATATAGCTACCCGCATACTTACCCCCACCAAAGAAACAATCTCAAAGAAAATATCCTCTACCTGTACATCTAGTATTCAGCAACTCTTTGGATTATTGCAATTGCAATTGTAATTCTCATTACAATTAGATAATTGTATGGGAAAAGGAAGTAACTTGAATATCTACAGAAGCATTCTAATCTGGCATCAGAATGTCCATTCTATTTGCCCCTTTGCCATGCTTATTACTTTTTGGAACTCTGACTGCTGGGTTGTCATTTTAAGGTCAAGGTATTTTTTTGTATTTTAAAATAAAAGATCAAGAAATAATTAATAACTGGGAAAATATTATATTTTAGTGGTTTTGTTTTGAGGGTTTTTTTCATTCAAAGGAGTTTTTGTAGCCTTATGAATGGTGCAAGAATGCTGTACCACAGCAAATTTTCCTCTTTAATGTCAAATAGAAGTTAATCAAGTTAGTATTAAGAAAAGGGTTCTTCAGGTCTCCGAAAACCTGTAACTTGCTAAGGGATGTTGCTCTGAAATTTGCTCAGATCTTACATCCCAGCGCCTCACCAGCTTTTCTCTCAATAGACATAGTGAATGGCGAGTGGGAAATTCCATCTTTTGTAGCATCAATTGACAGCTTTAGTAGATGGTATTTGATCACCCACCTCAAATTCAAATATATTATTAGCAATTTTCAGAAGTCATGAGTCCTAGAATACCAAGTTCTTGAGCTTTTATTGTCTTTTCTCCAATATTCCTTATGACATAAGGTCCCCACTAAGTCAGGCCATCTCAATTCACATTCCCATATGCAGGCTTTTTCTGGGGATTTGGTACTTTGAAGTAGGACTTTAAGGTCCCAATCCTTCAAAAACCCCTAAACAATAACTTTCACAAGTGATAATAGGTTTGCCTTTTAAGTTGCCTCTGTAGGAAATTTTTTTGTGAGTTATTGATCCCTGCCTCTTGTCTCCAACAGAGGAGAGGGTAAACCATGGCAG
>NW_008686913.1:0-9584 GCF_000695815.1 Acanthisitta chloris | reverse complement strand
GGAATTTTTGGACATGCTTACTCTCCTATTTCAAAAGTTCTCATTTCCTTTGGCAGAAGGTGCCTCTGACTATTAATCAACTCAGTGAAATTAGTAAATACAAAGGTGGTATCACTCATTAGTGGAAACTGTATTACATTGTTTAGCCAAATGCAGAAGAAAAATCCACTTATGAGGCTCTAACATTCTGACAAAAACTGAGTGAAGAGGTCAAAGAAACCCTGCTGTGGTGGGAGTTACTATTAATATCCACCGTAGACCTCCTGTATGCTTTCCATTTTCAAATACTTTCATGAATGAAAGGCTTTCCTCACAATAGAAGGATATTTCTCTGTACAGTGGTCCACTGGGCTTGTCCTCTATCTCCTATTGCTCAGGACAAATCTGTGCAATTGTGTGCAGGACAAACTCAGAAAAATACTCAGAAAAGTAGCAGGGTTTTCCCTCTCCTACAGCCTTACAGCCAAAGAAATGAGGCTGAGCATGTGGTCCTGCTTCCACAGAAGCAACATCCTCTGAACCATGAACTGGACTTCTCACTAGGGTCACTAAAGCCATTCATTCAATAGCTCTCAAAGGTGCCATATTCCATTTGTACTCCTTGGTAAATTACATGGTCTTGTGATTTTCTTGTGAACCTCTGTCAGTTTGGGGGAAATGTTTTGACACAAAATGTAACATATCTGTCTAGCTTAAACCCACCCTCAAGATTTTACAGCTGTGGATGTGTAGAACTCCTCAGGGTCCTGTTCGTTCTGGAAATTCAAGTAGAAAACTATGCCAACTGCCAAACCTATGTCCAGATTTAGACCTTCTGATCTATTAGAATTATTTTCCTGTTCCTACTTCAATAATTCAAACTGAATAGGGAAATGATAAAATATACATGTTGCAGAAAAAATTATCCACCCTTTCCCCTCAAATCCTTCAACTCTCTTTCAAAGAACTTGGTTTTGATGCATAGGACTGAGTCAGGTTTGAACATTTTGTCCATTAAAATCTCATAATGACTCCATCTCCATCCCCCAAAATAAAAAGACCAAAACAACCATAAACAAAACCAAAACAACCCCAATGAAACAAAAAAACCCTGAGTCATGTTAAACTGTAAAATCCCACCAGCCTACTGTGGCCAAGAAACCAAGAAACTGTATTTTCCTGAAAGGAAGCATCCCTTCAACACTCCAAATAACATGATCCTGTTTGACAGGACACTTTGTGGTCAATATTACTTAAGAGATCGTGAGATCATTTCCACAGCTCATTATGCTCCTGTAGCACAGCCATCCCCTTGAATTTCTGCATACAATAAAATTCTGCTTGATAAGATTTACTATGCACACATTAATCCAGACCTCCTCCAGATTTCCAAGAAGCAGGGCACTTTTTGTCATCACCCTCAGCTTAACCAAAGCATGACACTTCTATTCTTCTCCTCAATATTAAGGTAGCTGCAGTTCTTCATATTTTCTATTCATATAGTCTCCAAATTATGGCAATCTTGTACTAGGTATTCAGTTTATTGCTCAATTTTTAATGGAACAAATATAACTAACTATGTCAAACCATCTGCAAATCAATATATGGATGAAAAGCATTAACCTAATTCTGCAGCAATATTAAAAGTGTTCAAAAACTGCCAGCAAATGTCCTCTTCTATTGTACTAGAAATTTATTGTGAGGAAAATAGTTAAATGTACATGATTCAAAGGCTACATGATATCAACTAGGGCTTGTGAGCTCATCTAGAAAAGGCAAAAAGAACCTAAAATGTTCAGTCTGTGCAGAACTATGAAGAATCTTAAATGCTCCAAAAGAAAAGAATTATGTGTTGACACCAAATCACTACAAACTGCCTGAAAGAAATAGAAATACAGTTTTTGGATCTTTTTGATAACTTTTCCTTAGACTAGCTGGCTACCTGTTACCTTAGCCTATGTTTTATTTTTTCAGGTTCATTTCAGCTTTAATGATCTCTTTTCAAGCCTTTTTATAGAAAATCTATTTTCTGAGTATTAAGTGCCACCTACTTCGATTGTTCTGTGGAATGAAGGTAAGCATTTTGAAGGCTTCTTTTGCTCCTTTTTATAATTTATGCCTTGTTCTAATTCTGCCATTGCTCTTTACTGTTGTTTTTGCTTAACCTTGTCCTTTCTCAAATCTAAAACCTGGCTCATCCTCAACAATGAATGTCTCATCTCCTTCATTTCTTCATCTGTCCCATCCCTTCCTCAGCCCTGGCCTCAGGCCCTTCTGTTTTCAGATCCTCTCAATTTGGATTCATTCCCTGGATCTTCTAGGTTTTCCTGTCTGAGCTCAGAAGCTCTGCAGTTAATTAATGAATGATCCCAATTATACCTATGCATAGTAAGGAAGTGCTAAGCTTTGATTTTCATAAACAATGTAAATTATGATTGCTAACCCAAACCTCTACTCTATAACTTGCTCTATAATCTGTCTGACCAAACCCCAGGTCTATATTAAATAATAGTCTTTCCATTGTGTTTCATATTGTAAGTATCTGTGCCCAGATTGTGAAATTTCAAATCTTTGGCCAGTCTGCAGCTAGAGGAGTTGGTGATTGCAGCACAGTGATATACCTGGGTTACGTTTATGCTAGATAACTCAAGTAACACTAGCAAATGTGAGAGCATGGACTTCCACACCTGAAGGTAAAAGTCCACAAGAATTCCCTTTACAAAGGGACTGAATTTAGTGCTGCATCTTCAGAGCAATTAGAACTCAAACTAGACAGATTAAAACTAGAGAAAGTAACTTCTTAAATTATAGCTTAGAGTCACAAAGTTGGCATAGCTTGAGAGAGAATTATATATTGTTATTAAATCAAAGTCATAGTAGATAAACATGCATCTTTCATTATGACAGTGAAAAATACACTAAAAGTACAAAACAAGAAATGCATTTCATGACACTAAGCATATGGTCACTTAAAACTACATTAAACTATATTGCATAATTTGAGAAATAATATGTGGTCATTGACTTAATAATGGCTATTGTAACAAACATCTATAAAGAGACAGAATTAAGATTGCTCATACAGGATTCATTTCCTAACACAGGTTTTTAGCTATATAACTTCAAAGTTCTCTGAAGACACAGGCTAGGGAGATCTGCATTCATTTTCCTTCCTTCCTTCCTTCCTTCCTTAGAAATGGCATCCAGGTAAGTAAATCTTACACCTTAAAAGAATTCAAACCATGTTTGTACACGGAAAGAACAAGCACACTATAAAACTATTTGGGTTTTTTTCCCTATAACATGCAAGGCTTCATACCACAAAGAAGTCAGGAAGGGTTTTGTCCTCCCACACAGACTGAAGTTTGGATTCACATTGTTTTAGTGCTCATTAGCAAAGAAAATCAGAGAAACATTATAAGCAATAATACCATTACAGTAATAAAGCAAGCTCATTTTTTTCTTAGTGATGACAGTGGTTTGCATTTTCTGCCCACCAAATAAAATAAATCTTCTAAAGTAGTGAATATTTATTTGGAATTATAGGACAAAAACTAACTGGTTTTATTGTCAAAATACTATTTGTATAGTCACATGCTGACAAAGACAATCATGATGGTGCTCAGTTTATGCAGGTTTAGGACTTGATTCTGCAATGTTGTACAATTCTGTGATGTTGAACAATTAAAGTGATTAAAAAGAAAGGACAGCAATTTGCAAAAGCATTCAGATGTTAATGACCAATAAACTTTGGCAGTAAAACAAAATTTATAATAAATGTAATCTTCAGACATTCTACAGAGTCAAAAAGTCATAGAAACATAGAATTTTTTGGTTTGGAAGGGTCCTTTAAAGTTCATATAGTCCAACCACTCTTCCATGCATAGCACCATCTTCAACTAAATCAGGTTGCTCAGAGCCCTGTCCAATCTAATCTTGAATGTTGTCGGGGATAGGGCATCTATCACTTCTCCAGGCAATCTGATACTCTGTTTCATCACAATAACTGTAAAAAATCTCTTCCTTGTACCTAGTTTGGACAGTGCAACAGATACTGTGTATAAAGGGTGTTTCTTGCCACTTTCCTATTCATCACTTTCCCGAAAGGTTTCTCATGGGAACCATACTTCTCATGTCCCTGTTCACAAATGAAGAAACTCATATATGTTCAGATATAATCCTCCACAGCTTAGTGATAGAGCATGTCAAGTGCAGTTTCAGGCCACTCCTGTTTTTCATGTTGTGTTCACACACTATTTTTTTAACCAAAGATCATGAAATATAAGGAAAGAATATTATCTTAGCCTTGCTGAATGAAGCAAGCATTTCTCAAGTCATATTTTAGCCCTTGAAACCACTGTTAGTGGGGGAATTTTATGCACTTGAGCAATTTAAATTCACTCTTAACATACCCACATTCCTGGAGATAAGTGTTTTGAATACATCATAGGGAAGACAGATGGCAGAGAATCTGGTTGATGGTGTCATTTAACTTTTATAAAAGTTTTGAGGGTTTTTTTTGCAAGTTTATCTTTGGCAAGCAATTAAATTAGACTGTACATCATATACCACTTGCTAAAATGCATTGATCCCTGGAGTATAAAGCTGTGCAGTTATGTATTTATATATTAGCGATTTTTTTAAACAAAGGACCATACACACCATTTTGCTGGTGAGCTATAGAATTTTACATGCGCTTTGTAGACCCTACAGGATATTTTCTATACTCACAATTACAGAAATTCCTCACACACTCAAATCCATTGCCTTCTTTATGCTCAATACAGCATCCACTGCAGTGACTCATAAATACTTTAACATCTTTAATGTGGTTAGTTCTATCTGTTGTCCCTGCAGTAAATCTGAACAAGTCTGCAGGAGGAGTAAGGGATATAAAAGAAAATATTCTATAATTTACATTAATTCAAAATGCATATAATATTTTCTATTTAAAATAAAAATTAAAAGAATTTTAATGTGGGTTGGTCTGGGGTGTTTCTTCAGTCTACTGATCACAGAAATGCATGGGCAGAGGTAACAGCTCCCTTCTTGAGAAGCTGTGCATAAAAGATGGAGTATGAAATTTGAGGCTGACTGTCTTCTCTCTTTCTCACCTGTTATGTCTGTTTTAGTTTCCCTGTCCTCTCTGAAGACACTTTCTCTTCATTTCACTTTTGGTTTCTTATAGCCTTTTCATTTTAATTCCCTTGTGAATAATATTGGTCATAAATCTGTTTATGCAGACACTTTCTTAGTTTCAACAAGACAGTTTTTATTACCTGGATGGGTAATACCTAGGTATTTAACTGTAGGTGCCTGGTATATGCATACCACATGTACGGTGCTGTGCATGTTATGATTCTTCAAACTTCATAACCCTGTGGGGCTTTTTCTCACAAATATACAAAATGTCATATTTTCCTTCTTCTTTTACAGATCCATGTAGTCAAAACAGGACATTTTCAGAGGACCAGATACTTTTTCATATGTTGGCTAGTAAAGTTCCCAAACTAATGTCTATTCAAAATTTAAACTATTGTACAGTTGCTATTTACAAGTGAGACTGCAGACTAGGATTACATACACTTAATACTCCTTAGACGTTGTCTTCAAACAAAGATCCTTTGGTTTAAATGTCTTAAATTCTCAATTCTGCATTTTAGTCCAAGTGTGATGCAGGCTCCTAAAATTCACTTTTACTCAAACTGAGACATTTAACGTTATTAGAAACACTCAGGCTAGACATTTAAGTAGATCGATCACTTTAATTTTCACTTTAAAAGCATGCTTAGGTCTTGAGATCTGAACTTCTGCAACATATTCAAAGACTTTATCATGTTGCTGAGCGAGATCATTCAAACCCTGTCTTCTAACTAGGACTGTGAAGGATTTGAGAACGAATTTCCGTGTGTCTAGTCTCTAGCCTCGTAGATATGCTTGCAGTTTTCTTAATGTAGAATGACAGTGCTCAAGTCAATGACTCACTAATGCAAAACTCTTCTGTAGTAGTGAGAACAAGGGCTGGATTCCCCCCGCTAAGGCAGGGTTCTCTTGCAGTTATAGCATTCAAGTTGCTTCTTTTTACCATGCTTTCTGACTGAATTTTACATAGTTTACACAGTCACTGACTGAAACAGAGGAGTCAAGGGGTGTACCTCAGTCCTGAACTTCATTTAATTTGGTGTTTAGCATATGCATCTGCAGATACTGTTTGACACCCTTCAGACTGAAGAACAATTAGAACAGCATTCTTGGGCCAGCAATCTAGACAATGCTTTAGTATGCAAGAGGAAGGCAGAACTTTCTTGGCTTCGTTTGAAGACAGAAAAAGCAGTCTACTTGTCTTCAAGAAAAAGAGAAAAATTAGTGTTGAAGTTCATGAAGCCTACCTATAAATACTGCTTATGCAAGTACCTATCACAGAGAGATACCAAAGGCTGAGAAAAAGAAAACTGCTTAGATGTGTTTTTCTTAAGTGATTTTTGAAACATAATAATCTCATTAATTGTCAACCTGCTCAGAGCACTGCTGTCAAAATTCCAGGCACTGAACTCTCCCCATGTGTTCTGTCCAAATAATTTAAACTTCTGAATTTTACTTCCACATACTTGAGCTTAAAACTCTTGGGTACCATGGTAGCACCAAAGTGGTCTTCCAATTACATCCTGTGGCATAGAGAATAATGAAATAATTTTCTGTTGACCGCTGATAACACAACATATTTCAACACAGTATGGTTGCTTTCTGTTTCAGCAACTCACTTTTTGTTTGTTTGTTTCATCATTTACCTTTACCCTTGCAATTAACTATTGCAATTGGAAAAAATCATGATTAACTTCACAAAGCAATTCTGAATTTTTCTTTGGTTCATTTTCTTGTTCTCTTTAACTCCTGCTGGGCTTTGCAGTGATAATGGCCTGATAGTGCCTAAAAACTACAAAGACAGCAATCCATGCATTAGATGTTTCTAAAAGGCCAAAGCCTTTCCTTAAGCAAATGAAGAAGAAAGGGCAAAAAAGAGAGAGGGAGAGGTAGAAAGTGACAAACAATTGGGCAGACTATGATTTAACAGGAATATTTGCAAGGTCAGACAATTTTCTTGTAAGATTCAGCAGAAGGATCTGACTTCCTTCTGAAAACACAACGTTGTTTCAAACATACTCTGTACTAGGTAACCATCTGTCCTCCCTAAACATGGTACAGGGGATGGGAAAGGGTGGTGGAAAGAACCTCTATTCTCTATTTCCAAAGCTGTTCAGGTAATGGGGATTTTTTTTTTCAGCCTCTTTGACACTATGGCACAGGTTGCTATTAAGAGATTATTGTCAGGACCAACTAATTTACTATTTCTAATCTTACAATTCTTTGTTTAAAATTAAGAGACTAAATTGTATGAATGGAACATTAAAACAATTTAGACATTTTATCTTTCGCAGCTACGTTGTAAACAGAATCAGATAAAATAAGTGAAAATTTATCAAGATTATTTCTTGTGTTTCTTACATGCTCTTTGAATATACTAACCTCCCAAGGAAATAAAGAAACATAAAAAGAATACCTAAAAATACTCTAGTACCTTTAAATGATAACATCCACTTTGTCTAATATGTTTAACCTTGGCAACTGCAGCAGGGTATGCTAGGTTTCATTGGGAAGATGGAAAATTCTTTTTCTCAAGAAATTTATTCCTATATCAAAACCTTCAAGCCCTGAAATGTAAGGCTTAAAATTGTTCATTGTTATGTAAAGAGAATGTTGTAGCTGTTTCAAGAGTGACTCTTACCTACCTGAGACTTAATGAAAGGAGAAATGACTCACTTGCAGAGAGGAGG
The DNA here is from genome assembly GCF_000695815.1 of Acanthisitta chloris. Lineage (NCBI taxonomy): Eukaryota > Metazoa > Chordata > Aves > Passeriformes > Acanthisittidae > Acanthisitta > Acanthisitta chloris. The sequence goes on along the minus strand of NW_008686913.1, from coordinate 1,773 downwards.
AAATATTTCAGTGTCAAGTTGTTATCATCTCTTCAACATCATTTATATTGATCTCAGATTTTAAACAGTAAGTCACAGCAGAAATGAATAAATGGGTGGGAGGCCAAGTGAGTTGTTCAAAAGTGCTTGAGAAAGTTTGAGAACCTTATATTTTTTGCATCAAAAGAAATCAAGATATTCATTGTATCAAGGGAAAAGGAAACTGCCTAATAAAATGGTGGTCAATTTGTAGAAGGATTTTTTTAGGCTCAGTTTGTATTTTTCATTTTCTGACTGAAATGAGCACGTTTTGTTCTCATTCTAAAAATACTTTGTGTTTGTAAAAAAGGATGCATGAATTTCTCTGAAATTAAAATTGAAAAAGAGAAGAATCTTCTGGACTGGAAAAATTAGTCATGCTTATCTGAAGAGCACCATTTTCTCAGCAGTAGGTCACAGAAGCACAGAATTTGGCTGGGCTTTCATCTCTGTGTTTGTCCCATGAAAGCTGATTTCATTATTGCTCCCAAGAAAGCTGGATTCACCTTGCTAAAACAACTAGTGTTTCATGAAAATCTTATATACTTGCAGGGACACTTTTTAAAAAATGCTTACATTAAACATCAAGGCACACAAATTACAGAGAAATGACTTATCTTTTGTATGTGACAAACATTTTCATGGAAGAATGTGTAAAGAAGGTCAAACTGCATCAAAACTTCAGATTTTACAATCTAAACCCTTTCCATAAGATAGGACATTCAGCTTTTAAAGACACATACTATGCAGGACCCAGTAATGCACAGAGGCTGTGAAAGTTTGTCACAAAACTATGTTGCACAAAAAGATTGTTGTTATTTGTGTTTTCCAGGAGCTCCATGTACCTCATGTACTGAGGTGTCCAGTTCTGGGCTCCTCAGTACGAGGGACATGGAGCTCCTGGAGCAGGTGCAGCGGAGGGCAATGAAGATAATTAAGGGACTGGAGCACCTCATTTATGAGAAAAGGCTGAGGGAGCTGGGCCTGTTCAGTATTGAAAAGAAATGACTGAGGGGGACATTATTGATGTATACAAGTGTCTAAAGGGAGATGCTAAGATGATGAAACCAGACTCTTCTCAGTGGTGGAAACCAATAAAACAAGAGGCAACAGGCAAAAACTGATGCACAAGAAGTTCTACCTGAATGCAAGAAGAACCTCTTTACTGTATGAGTCACTGCACACTGGAACAGATTGCCCAGAGAGGTTGTGGATTCTTCCTCACTGGAAGTGTTTGAGAACTTGGCACTATCCTGAGTCATGTGCTCTAGGATAGCCCTGCTTGAACAGGGAGGTTGGACCTTCCAAACTAACTGATTAGGTTACGACACTTATGTCCCTTTCAACCTAAATAATTCTGTGAATCTGTGTTCTTACAGACATACTTTCTTGGGCAAAGACTAGTGGAGCTCATGTCCTCACTTTAAACAGTGTTTCTGAGAGTTCAAATCACCAGTGTAATTTGCCAGATCTGCAAAATATCTTGTAAAAATTCTTAAGGCAGATATCTCAATAAAATCTAGGTCAATTTCAAATAAGGAACTCTTAAGAGAAACAATCCAATTAATATTATTAACAATTAGTGTAGTCTATAATGACAGACATGTATGAGAAGCTCTTGCAGAATGATTCTATCTTGCAAGTTAAGAATTTCTCCTTAGCAAATGAGATACCAGCCAAGACTCATGGGGATACTTCTGAAAGATACTAGCAGTTTCTATTCAATGGAAATCATAGAAACATAGAATCAACCAG
>NW_008686912.1:486-732 GCF_000695815.1 Acanthisitta chloris | reverse complement strand
AAAATCACCCCCCACTCTGCCCCCTCAGCGTTTTGCACCCCCAAAGGGACCCTCCCCCACTCTGGGGGTCCTCCCACTATCCCGAGCCCCCCAAACTCTCCTTTGGCACCTTACGGCATCGCAGTGACATTCCAGCACCTGTCACCCCCCGGGGAGGGAACGGGGGGCACGTGGACCCCCCAGTGGGCAGGGGGTGGCCTTGGGTCATCCCCAGTGGTCAGGGGGTGTCTTTGGGTCATCTGATGG
>NW_008686912.1:0-363 GCF_000695815.1 Acanthisitta chloris | reverse complement strand
CCTGGGGTCCTCTGATGGTCAAGGGATGTCCTTGGGTCATCTGATGGTCAAGGGATGTCCTTGGGTCATCTGATGGTCGAGGGATGTCCTTGGGTCATCTGATGGTCAAGGGATGTCTTTGGGTCATCTGATGGTCGAGGGATGTCCTTGGGTCATCTGATGGTCGAGGGATGTCTTTGGGTCATCTGATGGCCAAGGGATGTCTTTGGGTCATCTGATGGCCAAGGGATGTCCTTGGGTCATCTGATGGTCAAGGGATGTCCATGGGTCATCCTGAGTCTTCAAGGTCCTTCCTTGGCCAAGACCCTTCTTGGCCAAGGACCTTCTTAACCAAGAACCTTCTTGGCCAAGGATCTTCTTGAC
>NW_008686911.1:0-207 GCF_000695815.1 Acanthisitta chloris | reverse complement strand
CAGGGGGGTCTAGGGGGGACCCCCAACCCTCACCCCCTTTTCTCTGCTCTAGCCCAGTCCTCCCAGTATCCCAGTCCTCCCAGTATGGTTGTACCTGTGGAATATCCCTCAGGCTCTGCAAGGGAAGAAGCAACAAAGCTTAATACTCTGAGCTCCCACCTAGTTTGTGGCTCATTTTGAGGGGTTCAGGGGGGTCTCCCCCTTTTC
>NW_008686910.1:25507-48005 GCF_000695815.1 Acanthisitta chloris | reverse complement strand
CTGTTTTTATCTCAACCCATGAGTTTCACTTCTTTTCCTGATTCTCCCATCCCACAAAGGGGTTGGGAATGAGCCAGTGGCTATGTGGTACTTAGTTGCCAGCGCTAACATTAAACCACAATTGCCAGTGAGGATTTTTGTTCCTCTCTTTCTTTTCTCTGGCAGTTCATTGGCACAGGTGAGTTTGGAGAAGGAAGAAGCAGCCTTGATGTGGTGGAGTTTTAACCCAGTATCTCCACTGGTCTTCCCTCGTGCTGTGCTGTGGGTGCAGCCATGTGTCAGAGCTGGCTCAGCAGGCCCTTTGCTGGCTGCTGGGCTGGAAGGGTTGGAGCTTAATTTACAACCCTGGAGTAGCTGAAGTTGGGGCTGTTTCTATGATGGGTCTTCTTCATCTGCCTGAGGGAACACAATGTAGGGGAAACAAACTTGGATTTGTGTGTTGTTTTTCATCTCAAAAGAAGAGTTTATATCCATGCCCTCCTCCCTCCCTGCCCAACTTTCAAGAAGAAAAGCCTTTTTTAGTGCTCCATGCAGTGTTCTGAGAAAAAAAACATACTCATCTAGTAAAGGTGATCATGCTAGCCCCAAGGCAGGACTGCTCCCTCTCAAGGCAGAGCCCACCATGGGCACAGCACTGAACTGGGCTGTTAGTCCTTCCCCTCTGCAGCCTTGGGTTTGGCCACAGCAGGCTGTCACTGCCCCAGGACTACACACTTCAAGGTGTCTAGCAGGAACAGCTCTGTGGTGGTTTGAGTGTTGCTGCTGCAATCTGGCCTGAAAAGATGATTGTTCCTCCCAGCAGGACCACTGGCACCCCTTTCTTTCAGAGAAGAAAGCTGAGAGCCAGGAGCCCTGGTTTTGTTGCTGGTGGGGAATGAATGGTCCCTTTCATGCTCCAGGACCTCAACTCAGCACTCTACCTCAGTCCTACCAAGCAAGCTGGAATCCAACCCTTGCTTTCCCTTGGCTTCTTGGTTGGTTGTTTTTAATGACTGCTTTGTGCACGGTGATGATTTTAAATTGGGAGGGGGAAACTTTGTACTCTGCCAGTCTCTTGGCAGAGCACCCAAGTGAGGGATTTGCAGCATTTAGTTTCTTCATAGTATGTCCTTCCAGATCAAAGGGTTGGACTATCTGTCACTGCAGCTGCTCTGCCTTTTTTTTGGACCACCACAGATTATTGGAGAGAAATGCTGTATATAAGTTACTTGTTTTCCCAGTGCTGTCTCCCACCTGCCAGACTTCCAAATGCTCAGCAAAGTTGTTTTCTTTCTCCAGCCAGTGCTGCATGTCTCTGAAGTTGTAATTCCATAAAAACTGGTATACAGAGAAAGGATCCAGAGGAAGGTGGGTTTAAAAATAGTTAGAATCACAGCAGTTCAACGCGTGACTACACGGTTTCTCAAGTGGTACTTGTAAAGGGGCATCACTGCTATAAGTACCCACTTATGTTGTCCATCAGGGTCCAAACTGTATTTGCTTGTACATCAGCAGGATCATGTGCAGGCTGTTTTACTGTCAGCTTGTACCTTCACTTTTGGCTCTTCAGCCTCAAAATAACGTGGCCCATTATAATCTGAATTTAAATAATCATTTTATGTAGAAGTTACCACATACATGTATTTCATTGTGTTTGCTGCTGGATTACTTGTTCAGTAGGTACTCTTTACAGATCCCTTTGAACTGGTGCAGGGACTTGCAGGTCTCTACAGACCTAAGACTGGAACCCATCATTATTTTCAGGCAAAATGCTGGGCCTGATTTTCTGCTATGGCCGTGCCCTGACCTTGAATCACCACATCTCTGAAGAGTTTATGATGAGACACATGGAAAGAGTTTTTGGCCCTCTGGCACATACTCCAAGGCTGACTTTGCCTTTGAGCATGAGTAGTTGTCCTAAATTTAGAGGCTTGTTACTTCTGTTGTAAGTGTTCAGAGGAATGACGGGAGCAGGGCTGCAGCATACTTGACGTGGCATTCGTGCAGAGCAGGGGAGCCAGGTCTCTTGAGACTCATCCACTAGACCCAGTTGCCATTTTGAGAACCTGGAGAGGTGGCAGGTTGAGATAAGAAGAGCAGCAACAGCTCCCATGGGTTTCTTTTTTTCCCCTTCAGTCTTGCCAGGGCTGCTGTGAGCACTTTTAGCCGTGTTGTCTCTTTTTCTCTCCTGTGAGGGAAAGCACTTCCTTAAAAGAGCATTTTAATGTGTTGTCTTTGTGTGGAGCAGGATTCTGCTCTGTGTTCTCAGTAAGATGACTGCAAGGTTATTTGTTCTGCTGAAACCTTCCCTCCAGTTCCTTCAGGTTGGCAGCTCTGATATCTTGGATTGCAGGACTTTCCATGTGAGCCCCGTGTGAGTCACTTTTGATGGGTGTCCTTACTCATCCTGTCTTGCAGTTCAGTAGCAAAACTTTATTTTTGCAACAGGGACTTTCCTTGACTGAAGGTCAGTGCAGCCCCTAAAACAGCACATCCCAGGTGTGTGTTAGGGCCTTCTGACATACTTCAAGTACTGATATCCAAGTCTAGCTTCTATATGAGCATAAACTTTCTGTCTCTCGATCCAAGGTAGTTTTATCATGACATGCAAAGTCAAAGGGTATATCTGGTGTTTTTTCCAGACAGCACAGACCTGCTCCTCAAGTCCTTCTGTCTGTCTGGAATGCAGATGGCTTGTCATCAAGCAGTTGCCCTTTGCAAACTTTTCTGCCCAGCCAAAGTGGGGATGTACTCTGGTAATTGGAGTGTGATCTGGTGTGAGGACCTATGTTCATAGGTCTGGACTCTGTTTCCTGAGCTGTCCTGGAGTAGATCTGAGGGGTAGGAAACTTGTCTAGGAGAGCGATCATGCTGATTGATGCAAGAGGCCTCCATGGGACTCCCCCTATTAAGCAATAGGGCAAATGGCTTCTGCACTGATCCAAGCAAGCTGCTGGATTTTTGGCCTGGAGAAGGTCTCTGGGTGAGGAAGGCACTTCTCTTGCTGCTCACAGTGCCTTTGGAGGCCTTTCTCCAAGCCTTAGCTCTTGCAGAGAGCGTGTTGTCTTAAACTTGAGTAAGCAAAGCAGGCAAAGTTGCATGATGCTGTGGTAGGAGCCGGGGCCCAGCCCAGAGGGGAGGGAGTAGGAAAACTGGGTGTGTTCCTGCTGCTCCTACTGCCTGGAGGCAGGAAGGTCCTCATCTGCTTCCCTGCTCTTTTTTTGTCCCTTTCCTTTCCAGTGATACCTGCTTCTCCACTCAAGTGGATGCCTGCTGTGGAGTCAGCAGAGAGAGCCCCTCTCCCTCTTTGGAGAGTGATGGGGTGGCTGCATTTTCAAGGCCAGTTTTGTCTTCTTGACTGCTGTTGTGTGAATCTCCTGTAATCTCAAGTAAATCCTGGTGTGGAGGATAGTTGCAACAGTTCAACTATCAGTGCAGTATCAGAATGTAGAACATTGCTTTAGTCCCAGAGACTTGCAGAACTGTTCCCTGTGACACTTCCAGCATGGCCCTGTTGTGTCTCCTGTTGCTACATTACGGGTGGCTACATTGGTCTGGATGGGTAAAGGATGTGGTGGGTAAGTGTATCTGCTAAGATATCGAACTATTTTTGTTCATGACTTGTTTTTTTTCCTAAGCTGGAATGTTGTCATAGGCACAGGGTGTTACTCAGGCTGCCAGTTTTGCTTGGAAATCCTGTCTGAAGGTGAAGGGCAAGTCAGTGATGGAGCTGGAATGAGAGCTCAGGAGCCTTTACTGCTGCTCAGGAGTTTTGTTCCTCTTTTTCTTTCCTCTCTGTGGGCAACAAGGTAATTCTGTAATGCCACCAGGTGTGTTTGCAAATCCAAACACCTCTATAACATACCCTCAGCCAGGGAACTTGCCTGTTTCTTTGTGGCATGCAGGAGATGTTTTGAGATGTTCTCTCATCAGAAGGTCTTGCAGCATGAAGAAGTCAAGGTTCCCCGGGCTGAGCAAGGAGTGTGAAGGGTGGGTATGAGGGCAAAGTTTGCTTGCAGTGCAAGGGTGTCAGCTTGATAGTTTTCATGTCGGTAGGAGGGGGTGGAGGGGGACACCCATCCTGAGCAGCTGGAGGGAAGCTGCAGGAGAGAGGTAAGTCAAGGAGGATGGAAGGGACTGCAGGAGCTGAGTGCTGTCAGGAAGGAGGAGCAAGTGCCCTGTGTACTGGGGCTCAGCATCCCTGTGTCTTGCAAGCTGAGTGGGCACTGTGCCACGGAGCCTGTCCCACGGGGTTGTGAGCAGCCAATGGTGCAGGCAGCTGGCATGGCACCTCCTCGCTGGGACTTTGGCCTTTTATCACCTGAGGCAAGAGGAAAAGTGCCCTGGACTCGGTGCTTTCAAATCCCAGTGTCACCCAGGGACAGCTGACTGCTGACCACGAGGCAGGTGAGTCTGCAGCCCTGGGGCTTCTGCCTGCTAGCAGAATGGTGAGCAGGGGCTGCTCTGTCCCTCTGTGCAGATGGAGAGGTGACAGTCACTGACGGTGGGAAGCATCCACCAGCATATTCGAGAGCTGATTTGTTTTCTTCAGGACTGATGCCCTGCCTGCTGCTGCAAGGAAATTCATGGCAGTCTCTGCTTTCAGGGTCCTAAAGGGAAGTGAGCAGCAGAGACTAAACTGACACTGATTCCCTCCAACCCCTCTATCCCAAAATGTTCTGAGCAGGGGAGAGCCATGTTGACAGCCTCTCTCCAGGTAACGTTTCCTGGTGCTGACTCCCTTGTGCATTTTGTGCCTGGCACGCATCTAGAAAGCAGCTTCTCTCAGGAAATATTTGTAGTTCCATTTGCACTCCTTAAACCTAATTGCTGTGATGACAGCTTTGCTTCAGCCATAAGCAAAATTTGGTAGACTGTCCACACCTTTAGACGGGTTTGTGCTGTGAAGGAAAGTGTTGTGCTGATCCCAGAGGATTTCTCCTCTCTCTGATTGTTTCCCCCACCTTCTCTGCCTGTGAGCAGTTGCATGACTGTTCTTTTGACTCAGTGAATGGCTTTGCTCCCTTCTCTCACCCCCTGAGCCCTGCTCCTTGACATCAGCATCTCTCACCAGGGCATTTTTGTCTGCTCTCAAGACAAATGGAAATATGTGGAAGGGAGTCCTGACTTTCCCCTTCTGCTAATTATTTTCAACTCAAGGTTGTAGTTTGGATGTTTGCCATCAGTGACAGCTCCAGTACGTGATGACCTCTAGTTCTGTCTCATTCCTGCCTGACTACTTTGCACAAGTGTTTGTGCTGGCATGAAAGCAGGGATGGGAACACATGTGCAGGGAGAGGATGGGTTTGCTTCCTCCGGCCACAGCACCAAGTGTTGTTTGCTAAAGGTTTTCTGTCAAAACTGCAGCGTGCTCAGATAAATCCGTGTGTCCTACAGTCTGTTCCTGAGAGGATGTGCTCTGTGTGGGGCTGCTGGAGAGGGGAGAACCTGGAAATGGGAGGGCTGGCAGAGGGCAGAAGCAAAGCAGTGGCCTCTGGGGAGGGTGGGGGCTGCTGCTGGTAGGACTGGGCAAGCTGGTGGACTAGGAGTCTGCATCTGGCTTGGAGGATGCCAGCGGTGGCTCTGACAGGCTGAGGGAGAGCAGGAGAAGGAGGGTGTTGTACCCAGGTCAGGCTGTGGCATCTTGGGGTAGAGGTGGCAACCCACATCCGTTGGGCAGTGTCATGGCACTATGAACATGGTCTAAGAGGTGTGGGTAGGCTTAACCTGTTCCTTCTCCTGTGATGTCCTGGCTCGTGAAGATGTTGTGTGCCTGTTCTCCAATCCAAGCTTGCTGGTGTGACACATGGTATGAGACATGATGCGGTCTGTGTGCTCCCCTCCACGCCCCATGCTGGGCTCTGATTCTCTGGTAAGCAATTTTCCTTCAGGTGATAAGGCAAGAACCAAAGGTTGAGAGTTCAGCCCCGTGCCCTAGGCTGATCAAGAGTGCAGATGTAAAGGTTGGCCCTCCTGGAGAAACCCTTACTGTCTGGGTAGCGTAGGAAGTGTGTGTCAAAGCAAAGGAGAAAAATAGCAGCACTTTGCCAGTGGCTTAGACTGTGAGGACCAGACGCATCCAGAGTTGGCTAGGGCTGCATTGAGGTATCCCCAGTCTGCCTGCTCTGTCACTGCCTGGAGCTAGATATTGGGAGGTGAGGAAAGGAAGAGTCTGGGTTGAGGAGGCTCCTGGGCTATTTACATGCATCAGCGTGAGCTTTGGGCTGTTTCTGCCACCTCTCCACCTAGCACAGAGGTGATTCCCTGTGCCATGGTGTGTGTGGAACTCTGAAACTAATTTCCTTGATCATTTTAATAAATGTAAAAGCGATGTCCTGGTGTGCAAGTAATAGGGCATTAATCCATGCCTAGCTGTGTTAACAGCACTCTGGGAAGGAAACAAGGCTGCATAATTCATCACCCGTGCAGTTCTCACTCTATTAATTATGGGATGTTCGATTTAGGATCCCCTTCCACGAGGGCTGTGCAGCATCTTTAGCTTTCAGGTGGCTCTCGTTTCCCCTGCCCACCTGCTACCATTTTCCTCTCAGCTCCTTGTGCCATGCAGGTTCCCAGTTCCAGCCCATCTGGCCATAGAGTTTAATTATACAAAGACTTTCTGAGGCATCAGCACCTTTTTGATGCTGCTGACTTGTCTGCTGCCCCAGTGCAGGTGCTGATGGGCGATTTCCTGGGAAGATGCAAGCTCTGCTCCCAGACACAGCTCCCACAGGAAGCCTTGGAGCTACACCTCTGCTCAGCCTGCTTTTAACTGCAATTTTTGGCTCCTGAGAGCACCGTGTTCCTGGGGAGATATACTTAGGTCTTTACTTAATCTCTTTCCTTTCTAGGTTAAATGTACAATGTTGTTCTGGATTTGTTTTCTAAATGTCCTATAAAATTACCAGCATTCTCTTCCCAGCCTGTTTTCCCCCCACTCTTGGGCTGCAGGTCTGTAGCAGCTATTTTCCTGCCTTGGGTCTGGCTCTCCCCAGAAAATCCCTGGCCAGGTCACTGAAGGCTTCATCATTCTCTATCTTTTAAGGAACTCAGGGAGTTCTATAGATTACAGCAAAGTGCTCAAATAGAGTTTGCAGTGACTTGGGGTTTGTTTTGCAAATGGTCATTCGTTGGAGCTCTGTTTAAACAAACAGGGCTCAAATAAGCTTTCCACTTCAGTGCATTAAAATCCCTTAATTCATTAAAATCCCCTGGCCACGGACATTCAGGCCTCTGCTGTGCCAGGTGCTGTTTAAACAGTTATCAAGTGCTGGTGTCTGCTGTAAAATGATCACATTGTTTGCTTCCCGTTGCTCGTCCGCGAGTTGAGTAGCTTTTGTTAGGGGAGATGATACTAGTCCTGGTATTTGCTGGCTGTACAGACAGCACCAAGGAAACCTGTAACTTTGCCCAGTTTTATACCCAGGAAGGTTGTTTTTACCCTCTCTTGCTGTGCAGCTGCAGCAGGAGCATCTGTTCCCTGCTGGGAAGCAGCAGCAGTTTGTCGGCTGGATCAAACAGCTGGGGAGGACTCTGTAGTTACTGGGCAGGTGAAGAGCTGAAGCCAAAAGTCAAAATAAAACAGGGAAGAGAGAGCTAAACTCAGCTGTCTCAAGTCTCTCTCGGTGCAGAGGGACTCCATCACTCTTCTTGTGTCAGCAGGTAAGAAACAGCTCTGTGATACTTTCGTGTGTCCATCTCAGTCTCTTACTCTTCTGGCTCCCTGTCAGTGGTGAATATTTGCAGCCTTGCTGTCATTTCTTGGTGTTGCCCTCTGTGGTGGGTGCCTGTTCTTCCAAGTGCCTCTCTGCAGGGAAGGGTGCAGCAGGGGCAGAAAGGGGGAAGTTTTGCAGGAGCTTGGGGATGGATGTCAGGACTACTCAGTGTGTGTGTTTTGTCAGAGCTGCTGCCTCAATAAACACAAATATCCCACTGAGGGTATAGATATTATCAAGTGAGTTTTCATGCTTCAGGACTTGTTTATGCCAGGGTTACAGGCTTTCAGCAATTGGTCTTCCTGTATTTTTATATTTTGGTCTTCTTGTGATTAAATTGATAGAGAATTAGGCTAACCTAAACCAAACTAGTCTTGTGGACAGGCATATGAAGGCACACATAGTGAAAGGTGTAAGTGATTTTCGCCTGGAAAGTGCAGACTTAGCTGATCTGGAGATTTTTATGGTCTGTGTCCACAGATGTCAAGATGATGTAAACTGTCTGAGCAGAGGTCACGGAAGGTGTAATGGTGCAGTGGGTGAGGTTTGTGTGCACTGTTTTGAAGAGGAGCCCCTTTCCTTAGTGAGCTTCATCTGCTGGTCTCTCACAGCTTTAGCTGAATGTGGGACTCCAGAAAAGGCAGTTTCAGTCTCATGTTGTTCAAGAGTGGAACTATGCATATGGTTTCGTTCTGTCCTATTCTTGGGACTCAGTGTAACAGGGAGCAGGAGCAGGTCAGTGCTGAACTTTATCTGTTTGTACCATTACCAGCTCATTATACTTTCAGGGACCTTTTATTTCAGGAATGCTCTGGGCCTCAGGTTGTATCTCCAGAGCAGAAGTCTCAACCTGTAAACCACCCTGTTGGATGTGAGATTCTGTGTGGCTTAGGAAGTCTGCAATAAGGGGCAAATTTCATTTCAGAGGCAAAGGGCAAAGGTATCTTCTCTGCTTCTGGCTTGCCATCCAGGTGGCAGGTGGAAAGGTGGAAGGCAAGAGGGAAGAAACTGGCTGAGTGCTACAGAGTGCCTGATGCATAGAGCATCACATTCCCATGCTGGGAAGGACATCTCCAGAAAGCTGAAAGTTTGGCTGCTTCTGAAATTTTCTCCAGTGTCCAGATTTCTTTGTGTGGTGAATCCTACCAGCTCTCATTAAACAGTAGCAATTAGGAGTCTTAAAGAGAACCTGTTCCTGCAGCCTTGGAGCTTCAGTGCTGTGCCAGTAGGCACTGAGCTGAAAGGAGTGGTCCAAAGGGTAAAGTTGCATCAATAGCTTGGGGAGGGAGAGGCAGTGCATAAAAGACAATGTTGGCACAAGACTGACCATGGGCTGTCCATTTGGGCTGGCAAGCAGTGGAAGGATGGTAACCTCTGGAGGAACAGTTTTTAGAAGACTGTCCTTCAGAGCGTGTTGGAGGGAAGTGTTGAATGAGTCTTGTGATGATGCATGATTGTCTTGGGGTGGCTGTATGGACCTGCAGAGGGTTGGGAGTCCACATGGTATGGTGTGAAACACTCCCTGGAGCTTGAGAGAAGTGACAGACACTGCTGTCCTGGATGCTGGGCAGAGCCCATGCACTGCCTGGCTGCTGCACTTACTCACATGCTGCTAGGGCCTGATGGCTCTGGCAACTCAGCCCTCCATATGTGCTTGTATATTTTTATACACACACATTTATAAGGCTCCTTTGGAAGCTCAGTCTCCTCTTTGAGGAGATCAGGTGCTCCTTTAAGTGACTTGTTCCTCAGCTGGCCTAACCCTACAGCCTGCCCAGTAGCATCTGAGCTTCAGGGAGAGTGTAAATGTCTCAACTTTGTCTCCTTGATATCTTTCTGTCCTTTCCCAGGAAGAAACTGAAGTGAAAAAGAAGTGACTGAAAAAGAAATTAAAGAACGATTTGAAGGAACAGATTCATTTCTTAACAAGATCAAGTTTGAATTAAATGGCTGATAAACAGATCAGGTAACTTTTTTAAACTTTTTCAGTTGTTGGTTGTTCTCTAGGTATTTCTCTTACAGTCTTTCAAACTTATTTCTGTTTGTCATACAAGAGGTTGGAGGAAATCACCTGATCATCTCTCCTGGCCTTAAATAGTTCTGATTCCTTCTCTGTTCCTTTCTTACCTACTTTTTTCCAACTTTCTCGTATTTTCTGTCACTGCCATGTTGTTGCATCTCTGCTTTCTTCAGTTCTTATTTCTCCTTGCCTTTTTCTTTTCTTCCCTCTGCTTCTTACCCTGCACGAGTTTGTTCTTTTTTGCTTCCTCTTTCAAAGGTCACCTTGACCTGCTGACTTCAGCTGCTGACATCAGGGGAGCAAAGCCAGCTCCTTGACCAGCCAAGGATGCAGTGCTTGTAATTACAAAGTCCACGTGGCCTTGTGCAGCCTCGTACCCTTCTTCTAAAGACAGTCAATGCTTGAGTGATTGCAGGAACATGAAGTACCAACAATGATTAGTGACACTTAAGTGCACAGTGGGAACTAAGAGCGTTGATCCTGGTATTTGCAAAGGCTCAATTTGAGTCCTCCCTGGAAATGAATTGGGATGCGTTTTTGGGAAAGACATAGTTTTACTCTTAGCTTCCTAAGAACTGTTTCAGATGGATCTGCACAGTCCTGCTGCTTGTGAAGTTGCCCCAGATAAGTGACTCCTACATGCTGTGGAATTCATATGGAGTTCTTTGTGATGCTTTTCTGACATCTGCTTTTTCAGGTTACCAGCTCAGGGCAAGCAGGGTCAGCAGGGCAATGAAACCTGGTGACAGAGGGCCAGGACTTGGCAGTGCCTGAATGGTTCAAGCAGGAGGGCTGCCCCTTCTCAGTGTTCACCATGATTAGGGTATCTTCATGTATGCCTGTCTTCTGCAAATGCAAACAGACCTGAGCTGTGCTGATAACAGGATGGCATTGTGGAGTGTGGATGTGCCCAGATTTGCCCGTCATTGGCTACCCAGTTACGAGAGCACTTGGCACTCTTCTTGCACACCCATGAAGGGCATGCTGAGATTCACCTCCATGGAGCTGACAGATGTGTGTTCCTGATAGCCTCAGCAGAGCAAAAGAACCAGATGTCCATGACCACTTGAAGTTTGGTATTTTGAAGGAAGAGGAGACGTGTTGTACAAGATGTCCTTTGGCCTCTCCGATGTGCTCTTGGTGGTGTGAACAGGAGCTTGCTGGCTACAGGGACTACTTAAAAGGGCTGAGGAGGAGCACTAGGAGAGGACAACTGGGATGCCTTTCTATTCCTTCTTGTGTTAAACTGAGCAAATGGCTTTATTTGCATGCTAGCCTGTGTTGTCCCTGTTTCACTAAGCCTTAAGCATGTAGGTATTGAGAAGTAGTAGCTGTGCAGAAGCTAAGTAGGACAGAGAGACTAGGCACAGTGGATTCTTATCCCTTGGGAGAGCAGAGAGCACTGAAGTGAAAAGTGGGATGGATGACTTAGTCACAAGAGAAAAAGCTTTTGATTCAGGTGTGGTGGCCTTTGTCTCATGATCTTCTCTGTGTCTCAAATCCCTCACCTCTCCTGCTCTGGTTATCTCTCCAGTCTATGTGACCTCATGCCTGCAGCAGTCACAGGCAGCCAAGCCAAGCAGATCTGTTTAAGCTTGGAGTGCCTACTGAACCCCTCTTCCCTTGCAGCATGCATCTGTCATCCCTTAGTAGAAGAGGATTGATAGCAAAAGACTGAAATCAACAGCAGTGGTTTGCTGCAAGGTGAGATTGAGGGCACTGCATTTCTGCAGCAGTGCACGTGGAACCTGGTATCAGTGTCTCACCAGATATGGCCATATAACCAATCCATACTAGCTTTCCTCTGTAGTGCTTAGAGGGGAATCTGCATGGTTGGATTCAATTGTGATGGGAGTGTTGAACAAGAGTTTCTCACACACAGACAGGGAGAGGCTCTCTGCAGCCCACATTGCCCAAATTTTTGGCTTGCCCAGGCACATCAGTATATTCCCTTTTGTTGCTGGGGTCTGTGCTGAAACTGGGGAATCTCTTGCACTTGCAAAAGCAGCAGGCAAGATCTTTGCCACGTGTCTGTGTCTCACTCCCACCTGATACAGACCCTGAGGTGATTTCACTGTTGGAACAGGTTGAGAGAGGCAAGTGTTTGCCTGCCCTGGGTGTTTCAGGGACACTTAGAGAAGTGATGACAGTCCTGAGGCTGGAAAGGGGCACTGGTTGTGCCTCACAGTCTGTGACCTGCCAGCAGTGACTTCAAAGCTGAACTTGGAGAGGCTGAGGTAATCTTGTCTTGAAACACCCTTCTCCCCAGTGATGCCTCCACCTTGACACGTTTTTATCTGGACTCTAACCTCCTCTTTCAGTGTGACTGTGGGTTAAGTAAGAAGAGTGCTATGATTTGGAGCTTACTGTTTGGAGTTCTCCCATGTCCTGAGAACAAGTTGAGCGTAGGAGTTTGCAGGCAAATCTATCCCTTTCTCAGACTGTGGTGCAAAGATCCCTGAGGCAACAGAATCTCAAGCTGGTGAGATCTTGCAGCCTGGCCCTGGACTGGGCTCACCCACTGATTTGGGCCTGCCTTCGAACACACTGTGCTTGATTTAATCTTGGTCAGCACTGTCTTGTTTGGAGTTGTAAGCTGAGCTCAGATCTGCCTGCCTGTCCTTGGCACCTCTTCTTCCAGCTGTGCCAGCCCTGGGGCTGCATGTGTGTGTTGTATCAGTGCAGGTGTTGAGGAAGGAGCTCAACAGGAGCTGCAGGATGGCAGAGGCTAAAAGGAGTTTCCTGGGGTGACAAAATCATGCTTAGCACTTGTAGACAAAGACTTTTATTATTTTTCCACCCCTCTTTTGTCTGTTTCCTTCAGGGAGACCTTAGGTTGAGACCTTGAGCCTCTGTATCCTGCCTTTCCCTCGAGCCTGGAGCTGAGAGGCAGCTCTTTCATCTCTGTTGCTTATTGATCCTCTCTGCAATTGCCCCTTGATGCAGAGTGCTGCACAGTGCTATGGGGGGGAACATGTTTGCAGAGCTTCATCCCACCACAGGGTCAGCCTGACCACTGCTGCTTCCAAAGGATAACACAGTCTGTCACCCCTGCCTGAGCAGCACATCACTGTCGTGAAATGCAGCGTGTCTGTTCCCCCTGTGGGAGGACTAGGCCTTGCTGGCTCACCCAGCTGCAATCTAGGACTGCTGTCAGCTGTCAGTTTAATATCCAACACATCCTGTGTTCAGGGAGCCATATCCTGTGCTTTATTGGAGGGAGCTGACTCAAACAGTCTTCCTTTGCCTCTGTGTGTAGTGGTTTATCGAGCATATAAGTGCAGGACATTTTTCTTAATTGAATTTGCTGGGAACCCATGTTTAGCTGATCTGGCTTTCACTCAATGCCACTTGCAAGAATTCCCTGTGGGAACACAAAGGCGAGTGGAAAAAGCCCTGGGTCTGGAAGTGCATGCAGCCAGCCAGGTTTTGATTTCCCTGAGAGGTATGAGCTCACGTCTCTGCATCTGTGGCCGTGCAGGCTGCCAGGCTGGGGGTTTCACCAGGCTGTTGCTTTGTGTGTGTTCCCCTCGCCCTGGGCGGTGGGTCTGGAAACAGTTTCCTGTGGCTGCAGCCGTCTGCTCCTTGGCTGCCAGCTGGGCTCTTCTGCTGGGCTCCTTCCTACCTGATGGTAGCAGCTGATGTGTCATGAACCTCTCATTAGATGTGTATCTTATTGTGGTGCAGGAAAGCATTTGTCAGTAAACCTGCTGGCTCGGATGCCATCAGGCCCTAACTAAAGGCTGCTCACATGGTAGATGGTCCAGCACTCTGTTTTCTCATCTAGGGACAATAGAAACCCTTGGGTCCTGGGGAAGTGGGGTTTTTCCCTTGCTCTTAGCAATGTGTGGGTTAGCTGACTCCACTGCAGTCATCAGTGGTTTGTCCTGATGGTATGTGCTGCTTTCCCCACCTCCCCTGTTTATACAGCAGAGCCAAGCTTTGCCCTGGGGCAGAACTCCCTACGTGCTGAAGAGGGACAGCCTTGTCTCACAGCCATGCCTTAACTCTGGTCATGCGAAAGGGCTCAGTTCTTTCCTCTTTTCCTTCCCTGATGCTATCCCAGTGCTAAGACATCTGATTCTCTCTATCTAATCCCCTTACAGTTTACCTGCCAAGCTGATCAATGGAGGGATAGCTGGGCTGATTGGGGTCACCTGTGTATTTCCCATTGACCTGGCAAAAACTCGCCTGCAGAACCAGCAGAATGGCCAGCGCCTCTACGCCAGCCTGTGAGTACCGCCCACACGGGCAGCATTCCTGGGGCTTTCAGCAGGGAGTCCTTCCACTTTGTTACCTCTTGCAGGTGAGTTCAGCATTTCTAGGAAGTAGGCCATCCCCAGGAAAGCCAGGGGACAATCTTGAGCCATCACTCTCATATTGGAGATCCTTCCTTTGATGTGTAAGTTTTAAAAAGAGGAAGCAGTCACTCATTCCCAGTCTAGACTAGACCACTGCGTGTGGATCTTCTGAAGGATCACAGGTTGACACATGCTGTAGTTATCCTAGCAGTCCTATGTCCAAAAAAACCTGCAGGATGTAGGAAAAGAAGGTGTGAGTATATCCAGCCCATCAAATTCATCTGGAGTTTGGGTGGGATGCTTAGGGCTGTATATCTGCTGTAGGAATGCACACCACACTCAGCACAAGATGCTTTATCCTAGGAACCAGAGACAGGCCTTAGTTTTCTAAAAATACTGATGTTGTTGAGGGAGAGGAAGGGACTGGGACTGATGAAGTGTCCTGTCCTCTTGCCACTTTGTCTAGGAGTAGTGTTATCTGTTCCCTGCACCTCCACACCATACTTTCCTCTTTCCTGCCCAGGAGAATTTGAGGCAGAGTGGGAATAGGAAGGAAATGCTCCATATGTTGATGGTTTTGGTCTCTGTGCCTGCTTGCTCTAGCTGATGACATGTAACGATGCACGAGCTTAGGCTGTAGGCTCTGGTGCTTCCCTTGGCAGTTCCTGTGCTCTTTGCTCCCTGCACTGTTTGTGTGCCCAGGCTTGTTGGCAGGATGCAGCCTCCCACCTTGCCTTGCCTCTCCTTTTTGTTGTGTCCTGCTCCTGCTGCTGCAGCAGATTGCTTCTCCTCCCTAAGGATCACCTCCAGCAGTCAAGTGCTGATCTGCTCCATAGCCAGGAGTTGTTGTGGGATGAGGCACTGTTAAGGAATACACAGGACTTACCTATATATTTGAGCTGGCTCCTAAGAAAGGCTCCCCAGTTACATGGGCTTTTTTTTGATGAAACACTCTATGTCCATCAATACCAGCTCTCAAAGGTGTCTGCTGAGCACCCAGGAAGGCAACAAGTTTTGTATGTCTTACTTTTAGATAGCATGCCTTGCTTCTGCTCAGCTCAAGAGACCTTTGGCATCAGGGGAACCTTTCACTTGAAAGAGCTAAAGACACTTTGGAGCAGGCTGGAGAGAGCTGAGCTTTAGGGCTGTGCTGCTCCAGGGGTGTTATGTATCATTTTAGTTGTTTGTTGGCTCCCTTTTTCCAGGGAGAGAAGAGCTGGGCATGGCCTTGGCTACATCTCGTTCTGCTGCAGCACAGGGGGCTGGAAGTGACATGCAAGCCTTATGGTGAGGCAGCAGCACTGCATGAGTGTGATGAGGAGCAGCTCTTCCCACTCCCCTCCCTGCCACAGCTTGTTCAAAGCAGCACCACTGGCTCAGGGAAAATGCCTCCAGCACTGCAGTGAAAGAACTTGGTGGGAGGGATAGAAGAAAGGTGCACCAAGATATCTGGGGCTATCAGATGTGTTGGAGGGGCTGCTCTGAAGAAGGAAGATGGTTATGCACAAGCTGCAGGAGCTGGGGTGGGGTCTGTGAAAGATGAGATCCCACAGGATGTGGGGTGTCCCAGCAGAGAAGGGAATTTCACTGCCAGAACTGGCAGCAGTGCAAGATGTGCTCTGCACAAATAACCTGGGGTACCCTGGAACAGTCTGGACACAAGCAGGGCCATAAGGCCCTCAGGGGAACCCTGTATTTCCTTCTCTTCCACCTCAACACTACTACAGAGCAGAGATGAAGTTTACATCTTGTGTTGCCAGATCTCTTAAAAATACATTCTTGTTCTCATGAGCCACACTTCCCTTTTTAAGCCAAAAGGCTTAAAAGAGCCTTTTGTTCCTTGAATTGTGCACACATGCATGTATGTGCACCTTTCCCTTCCCCTATGGCCACAGCAAGTACCTGTCCCTTCTCTAAAGCCACCTTCAGCCATCATTCTTTGTGCAGCTGTGGTCCAGAGAGGGAACACAGCCAGGGAGTCTGTGCTGCCTTCCTTTGGATTTGCTAGGCGTGTGTCTGTGCTTTCAAAAGGTTTTGAGCCATTCCAGCACTCTGTATGGTTTTCCCATTTGCAATAAATGTATTTGCAGTGAGGAAGGCGATAGTTTTCCCTTTGGACTGTGCTTCAGCCATCATTCTTTGTGCAGCTGTGGTCCAGAGAGGGAACACAGCCAGGGAGTCTGTGCTGCC
This sequence comes from Acanthisitta chloris, assembly GCF_000695815.1. NCBI lineage: Eukaryota > Metazoa > Chordata > Aves > Passeriformes > Acanthisittidae > Acanthisitta > Acanthisitta chloris. The sequence continues at coordinate 31,800 of NW_008686910.1, read as the reverse complement.
TTCCTTTGGATTTGCTAGGCGTGTGTCTGTGCTTTCAAAAGGTTTTGAGCCATTCCAGCACTCTGTATGGTTTTCCCATTTGCAATAAATGTATTTGCAGTGAGGAAGGCGATAGTTTTCCCTTTGGACTGTGCTGCCATGCTTGAAAGAGCCTGAGTGCTCACTGCCTGCTGTGGGACCTGATGTGTTAAAAGTGCATGCTTTAATCTGTGTTGGAGGCCACAGATGACTGAGTGTTCAGGTCATCTAATGTTTGTGTGCCTTGTGTTGCATTTCATAGAGTAGGTTGAACAAGTCAGCATGGGGGTTTTGGCCCCCCTTATTGCCCTTCCAGAGCTGGATTTAAAAACGCATACATGGGGATCTGCTTGTTAGAGCATCTCATGCACGCTTGCCACAGGGGACCCTGGATAAACAGCCCACTTTCCCCTTTTGTGTTTCTAGAAAGCAGACAGCATGTGCAGGGTGAGCCAGGGGTTCCAAAGCCCCTGGGAATTAGGGGCTGAAACAGACTCAGGCCACAACAATGGCACATTCAGAGGCTGACACGGTTCCTGTCTCAGCTGAGGGTTTTGCTGACAGATTGTAAATGGAAACCACTCCAAGAAAATCTGTTTTGTTTTTCTCTGCTGTCACCCACCTTTGAGCTCCTGTGGTTCATTCTCTCTGTTTTGTTTGCAGGTCTGACTGCCTCGTTAAAACAATTCGGTCTGAAGGCTACTTTGGCATGTACAGAGGTAAGTAAAGCTGAGTCAGGCTCAGCACAGCTTTTGCGTTGGAAGCATTGGTGCATGAGTGGGAGGAAAAGCTCATGTTCTCTGGCGTATAAGGCAGTAACGTAGCAATATCCTAAGAGGTTGAACAGTGCAGCTGTTTCTGAAAATAAACTCCTCCATGCAGGTGTCTGCTCAGATATCCACCCCTGAGGGCTTGAGTCCTCCCTGTGCCTGTTTAGGTGTTGAGCCTTACCATTTACTGAAGTTATTCTTTACTAGCAGTTCAAGTGAAGCTGCTGGACTTTGTTTCAGGACTGTATGTTATGTTTCCCAGCCTGGGCATGGTAACTTTTGTCAGAGGAGCCGTAGCAAACCAGCTCTTGAAGTATCTTACTTTATGGTTGATGATTGAATTTATGTCAAGGCCCACCACCAACATGGTCAGGCTTGCTGTCTCTGAAGCATGCCCAAGGGCTTTGTTGAAGCATTAAGACAAGCTGCGCTTCAAAAAAAAATTGCAAATAACCTGTCCCCAGAAAAAAACTCGGTTGAGGTGGCAAGAAAAATCAGAGATTGGCTCATGGTGGAGCTTCAGCTGTTTGGTCATTGTATGCTGACCTGCTAGAACTCTCCTTGGCTTAGGCTGTCTGTTGCAGCAGTCAGTTCCCCAGCTGATGTTGTACCTTTTCTAGTTTAAACACAAAACCCTTGAAGGTTTTTAAAGATTGTGAGGAGAGTGGAACAGCAGGCCAAATTCTGACTTCACTTGTAGCTGAGGAAAATGCAGAATACCTTCTTGGCTTCCAGCACAATCCAACTGGCTCAGCTGACACTGAGCTTATTTTATATACTGATAGTCAATTGCCTGCATATGCAGTTTTTATCTGAGGCCCTCAGATAGCATTGTTTACGGCACTCATTCAGTGATAAAGCCTGATTAAAGTACTACTCTGATTAAGTGAATCCTGGCTCTTTGTTTCTCCAAGCGGAAGTCTGGAGGTGCTGGCGCCTTGCTGTTGGCATGTGTCTTGCTGCTTTTTCTGTGGCTCCTGAGGAACCACAGGCACTGTGGCTGGCTGGCCTGGGAGCAGGCACTGGCTGTTGAGGCAGTGTCTCTTGCACAACTTGCTGGTGGGCGTTTCAGGGGAGTGTGGTGGATGATGAGGATGGATTGGCTGCTTCGCACTAGCTTTCCTGGGAGCAGGCAACAAGACAAATAACCCCGAGGAGCCCTGGCAAGCTCCATCTTCAATGCTAGCAGTGACGTGTTCCCCTTTGATTTTTTCCAGAAGTTGTCTGCTTTTGTGTTCCTAGCCAGGAGTGGAGCCTGTGTTAACTTTGGCTGTAAATACACGGTGTCAGTCTGCTTGGTAGGAAGCAGAAGGAAGAAGTTGTTTGGGGAATCTCAGAAGGGAGACTCTAGGACCCATCAGGGCTTTTGGGAGAGACAGCTTAGACCTATAAGACATAGGGTGGTGGAGAGGATGTGCATCTCCAGATCATTTGTGACTCCTGAGCAGAAATCTCAAAGGGTGCAGAGGGTTTTGTATACCTCTTGCTTTTTCCAGCTATGAGTCTGGTCAGCTTGGTCCATGTCCTACTGCCTTTCTACCCTCTCTGTGCAGGGAGCTGATAGTGGCTTGAATTTAGTTGTCACTTCTGACTATTAAATGGGGGCTGGGTTGGAGAGGGCTTTTGTGAATAGCTCCAGCTCCTTCCAGAAATTCATAGATATTTTAGCATGGCTAGGATGAGTCCTCCAAGTGTAGCAGTCCTGGTCTCTGTGCCTCAGTTCTGTGAGCTGACGTTAGCAGTCCTTCCCTCCCTCTCAGGGAATGGGTTGGCAGGTAAAATATATCCAGGTTTGTGAAGAATCTGAGTGCTTTTCTGGAAAGAAGGTGAAAAGATGTCTCAGCCTTGCGGACAGGGAAGGATGGAAATCAGCTGGTGGGATTGGTTCCTGCTCCCTCCATCTGTCCCAGTTCTCCAGCAGAATATGCTGAATGACTCACAAGCTCTTATTTGCAGCCTTTAAGCTGAAATTGGGAGGATTATATGTTAATGTGCTGAAGTGGCAGCTGCTGTTCCCCATGGAGGAGTCACAAGTTATCCCTGCAGGTCACTTGGCCTCTGTCAGAGGACAGAAAGGGTCTGTTTGGGCATAGCCATTCCCATTGCATGACTTCAGGGCTTCTTCACATGTGAATCAAATCTCCTCAGTGTGGACAGAAGAGAGGCTTGAGCTTGTAGGATGATTTTCTGCAAATCACCTCTTAAGGGATGTGTGTGGGCAGACGGTCCTTGCTTTGTATGAGTAGCCCATAGTGAACTGTGTGATGTATAAGACAGTCCCAACATTCCTCTCAAGTTCCTTTCCAAATGTTACAGGGATCCTTGGGTTTGTTTGGGGCAGGAAGAAGAGGAGTTTCCTCATGGTTTTTTCCCTTAAAATCTATGCAGCAGCAGTGCCTCAATGCTGGGTGGTGCTGCCTAGCCCTGTCTGTGCTCAAGGAATGATGCTGTGCTGCCTTCAGACATGATGCCAAGCAAATGAATCCATGGTGCCTGTGGGCTCCTGGACCCTGTTGACATCAGTAGGGGTAGGGAACCTTGGAGAGGTTGTCTTGGCTCCCTCCTACAGTCCATCCAGAAGTCACCTAATGATCCCAGCATGCATCCAGGACAATCCCACTGCTGTTTGCAGACCAGCTGTTCAGCGTAGCTGGCAGGAGCCAAAGGCCTAGCTCAGGCTGGGGCAGTGCCCTTGCTGATGATGACGTTTGGAGGGTAGCTGCAGTTTAGCTGTAGTAGTGTGGCAGCCTTCCCTGGCCTCTGCTAATAATATCTCCCACGTGTCCCGGTGCCGCACTGGGGATGACTCAATCCCCGTTATGTAGGTTGCTGGTGGTGTAGAAGGGCTTCTATGAGAAATATGTTTTAATAACAAAACCCAAGGCTTGGTGAGAAGAGGGGCCTTATGAGTTCTGTTGGCAAACAACTGGTTTTTCCCCTAGTTGATTTTGGGTTTTTGTAGTGCTTCCCTCCTTCTTTTCAAGGTACCTTTTTGTTTTTTAATGTTTTCTATTTGTTTTTCCTTTCTGTTTGTCTGGCATTGCTTCTAGTACAGGTAGTATTGCCTGTAGGCCAAGGTTAATTTTAATTAGGGAAATATTGGCGTGGGTAGTGTTGAGGCTTTGTAAAAAGATAGAAAACGCTGTGGAAAGCATACAGACAGCAGCTGAAGTATCTAATTTCTCCTCCTCTGCTGAATTGAAGCTGTTATGGATTATTGAGGACAGGGATTATGCATTCTCTGCTAAGCAGCTTTACTGAAAATATCAAAGACGTAGGAGAAAACTCAGGTTCATTAACTTTTTTTTCCTGTATATTGTATGTTTTTACCCTTTGCTTTATTTGCAATTGAAGGAGAAATTTCTGTGGAAGCCTTTTGGTTCCTGAAGGTGGTCAGCACATGGAGGTGTACTCTTCATGTACCTATCTTGCTTGATGATTTGAAGTTTGTTTTCTTTCCTTCAGTGAACCCTTTGCACTGGTCTTAGAATAGCAGGTTTATTCTTTCTCTCCTTGTTTTTCCAAGGATATGGTTATTCATGCTGCATGGCAATGTACAGGTGTTAGACTTTCTAGCCATTGGGAGTGGGATTTGAAGTAGTCTTCAACTTGGGATTTGAGGAAACTCTTCTTGGGTAGCCACTTCCACTTAAGAGTTAGGCTGTGTGGATTTGCTTTGTAGATCTGGGTGTGACTGACATTAAAAGGTGGAGGTAGAGCATGAGGGTCATGTCTGTGTGGCTTCTCATCACATGCAAGAGCCATGGAAGAAAGAACATGATGTATAGGAAGAGCATCAAACTGAAGCAGTGCAATCAGTGGTGCACGTAAGTTTGCAAAACCCCAGGAGTGTGAGAGGGCTGCCCTGCTCCCTGCTAATTAATTTGTCTCCTGTAAAAGATGATGGCATTTGTTGGATGTCATGGCCTGTGTGGAATGAATGCATTGGCTTGGCTTACCCTGAAGCATCATTACTCTGTATTTCCTGCAAAATCTGAACATGGGAGTTGAAAGATATGTCAGGCTGCCCAGCCCTGTGCAGGCCACAATTTTCTGTGTGGTGGTGATGTGTCTTCTGAGCAGAGGATGCACAGCCAATGATTCCTGTGTCGTGGTCCCAGAAGTCCCAGTTGAGACTTTGCTTCCTAATCCGAGGAAAGTCCCCCTAAACCTTTGTCTTTCCATTTTTGGAGAGTCCATCTTGAGGAACAGGGGATTGAGTTGCCTTTCTTTAGGTGTGTTGAGCTCTTTGTAGCTCCTGTCAGCCTGTGTTCAGATCACCTGAAAATGAGCTCTGCGAGGTCTTCAGAGCCTAGTGGGGGTGCAGGCTTCTCTGGCTGCTTCTCTTTGGAAAATGAATCTTTGGGACAAGTTGTTTAAATCTATGCCGCTAGCATAAATGCCTGCATTTGTGTTTGTACTTGCAAAAGTGTTCCTAGGCCATTAGCAAGTCTCAAGCATAGCTCCTTCAGAGGGCTTGAAGCTCAGTATGCTTCAGTGCAGGCAGGGAGGGCTTGAGGTTATCCACTGGAGAATTTCTTGAGCTGTACAATTTAAATGGAGGAGAATACTCAGGAGCACTAATCTAATGGTGCAAACCCCAGTATACTGGGGAGGCACTGGCCCTCCCCTTAGCTCATTTTCCCCAGGGCAGCTTGAAAGCTGCCTCCCAGCCACTGTGTTGCACTAATGCTGGTGTTCATGGCCCACAGGAGCTGGCCAGGCCATGCAGAGCTTTCATTGTGCCAGACACAATACAGGGATTTGCTGTTTGTTGCTCCTGACAAAAGGGCACTCCAGTGGGTGGCAGGGGGAAACCAAGGCTTGTTTACACCCCAGGTCCCCAGCAAGCCTTGCCATGGAGCTCAAAAGGGAATTTCTGTGTGCTGCAGCTTGTGGTGGACAAAAAGCCACTTTGATGGTGGCTGTTCTGGGGGTGACACCCAGTGGTGATACAGAAGGGAAACCACTTGAAAGGTTGGTCTAGAGCTGGCTGAATTCTGTGCAGATAAGCCAGGTGGCTTCAACCAGCCTCCAGGTCTTTGAATGAGTGCCTTTTCTAGGCTGCCTGTTGGGGTCGGACAGAGACACTAGTGAGAAGGTGGGGCAGAGGGCTTTTGCTTCTCAGCATCACAAAATATTTGAAAAGAATTGGTAGTGGTTATTAATCCAACTTGTACTCCTTTTTTGAAGGTTTGATCTGCATCCTTCTGAATTCATAGGAATGCATCCTTGGATGACAGAAGAGGATGCATGTGTACGTGGTGGGAGGTAGTAGTGAAGCTAAAGAATCTACAGAATACATATTGCAAATGGAGTAGAAACACATCTAGGGGTGATTTCACAAACCCAAGGTGTTGGGAGGCAGAAATCCTATTAATTTTCAGTGGTGTTTCATATTTCTAAACTCCTTCGGTGCACTGGAGCTCTCCTTCATCTGTCCTTGGTTTTGAGCTGAAGTTACAACATACTCCTGAAAATTCCAGTTAACAGTTACTGTATTCT
>NW_008686910.1:16283-25482 GCF_000695815.1 Acanthisitta chloris | reverse complement strand
CCTTGCCCAGGGGCTGCGGTGAACCTGACCCTAGTGACACCTGAAAAGGCTATCAAACTGGCAGCCAATGACTTCTTCCGGCACCACCTCTCCAAAGACGGGTGAGTAGGGCATGCAGAGCTTTTGTGGTCAACTCAAAAGACACCAAGTGGCTCTTGGAATGTGGCTGGTGGGACATCAGGACAAAGGTGCCGTGGGGTGGTGCAACGACTGAAATATGAGTTGACCTTGAACAGCTCAGCTGGTGATTACGTTCGGGCTCAGGATGTAATGTCTAAAATGGGAAGCGTAAAGCACTCCACTGGATGACTGCTTTTTATTCAAGCTTCTAAAAATAGCCCCAGATTTAAGCCAAGGTTAGCAGATCCAGAATTTGTAGACTAAATATTTGAGAGGAACCCAATCGCACTGATCATTGCTCAGACAGCTGCTGGGAGGACTCCTGTCCTCAGCATCCTATTGGATGCTTTTATGCTCCTTCTGGCTCAAACAGATGGCAAGTCAGGTTCTGTAGATCCCAAACTTTAACATCCTTCTTCTCCTTTGGCATCTAGAAAATAGTTTTAGAGAGGTGTTGACTCTGAATTAATGAAGGGCACTACAGCATTACCCAGCAGCTGACCTGCAAATAAGTGCTGAAGGAACCAAATTATCTGTTCAGCTTGCAAGTAGGGCGTGATTCATGTGAACTAAATATGAGTCAAAATGCAAGCTGAGCAGTCGAGAGGGGTTGGACCTTGAATATTTAATGCTGCTTTCACCAACATATTTCCCTCGCAATTCGGAGAACTCTCGTTTCTCCTTTCAGATAGAGACTTTTCTCTGGAGACAGAGAAAGGTGCTGTCTCCAGTCCTCAGTGAGTGTAGTTAGAAAACAGCCTGCCTGGGATATGATCCCAGCTCTTCCCATCAGCACTTATGGGGTGGAGCCTCACTGAAAATGCATAATTACTTGGTTTAATGACTTCCCAAAACATACTATGTCAGTCTTGGCTGCTGCAGATCAGTGGCTCAACAGCTTCAGTGGAGACTGTGGACTGACACAGGTCGGAGATCTATTTTTTTTCATGTACCTATTTTTTTTTTGTTCTGGAGCCTTTTAAAGTAGCAGTTAACATATGTCTGTGTGACTCATCGGCTTGCAGCTGTTTGTGATTTTTCTGTCTCTTCAAATAGTGTCTCTTCTGTGCTCTGCTCAGACAGTGGGAGGTAATGATGTCCTCATTGCTCCTCACTTCCACCAAGAAGTGGGTCTGCAGCAGACAGCACAGTACGCCTTGGTGTACTGCAGTAGACAGCAGCACAGCTCTTTGCCACAACCTAGAAAATGGGGGCTTGGTAGGTTGTGCAGGGAGACAACGAGGTGCCAAGCTGCCAGGCCTTGTACTACCTCGAAGAGAATGGCCCATGGAAGAAATCAGATTAGTATGGCAACATAGACTCATAGAGTTGTAGAATTTTGGAGGTTGGAATGGACCTTACAGATCATCTGGCCTCAACGCTGCCCTGGGCAGGGAAAACTCCCCACTAGACCAGGTTTCTCAAGACTTTAGCCAATCTGGCTTTGAACACTGCCAGGGTTGGGGCAGCCACAATCTCCCTGGGCAACCTGTGCCAGTGTCTCACCAGCCTCACAGGAAGAAACTTTTCCTAATATCTAACCTAATTTCCCCTCCTTCAACTTGAACCCATTGCCCCTTGTCCTGTCACTGCAGTTCCTAACAAAGAGTCCCTCTCTGGGTTCCCTGTAGCCCCTTCAAATACTGATAGGCTACTATGAGGTCCCCACACAACTTTCTCTTCTCCAGGCTGAACAGCCCCAACTCCCCCAGCCTGTCCTCATAGGGGAGATGCTCCAGTCCCCTTAGCAACTTCCTGGCCTCCTCTGGACTTGCTCCAACAGTTCCATATCCTTCGTGTGTTGAGGGCACCAGAACTGTGTGCAGTATTCCAGGTGGGGTCTCACAAGAGCAGAGTAGAGGGGAAGAATCACCTCCCTTGACCTGCTGCCCACACTCCTTTGGATGCAGCCCAGGATTCCATTGGCTTTCTGGTCTGTGAGCTCACACTGCAGCTCATGGTGAGCTTCTCATCCACTGTTACACCCAAGTGTCTCTCCTCATTGCTGATCTCAATTACTTCCCCAGCCAACCTGTAGGTGTGCCTGGGAATATTTGGCATTGTGTGAGAGCAATCACTGCTGTGATGTTTCAGCAATTAAAATGTGACATGCCTATCAGCCCATGTCCTGCACCATGAGAGTTAAAGACTGCCTCTCAGTGTAGAGACTGGCCTTAAGCAGGTCTGTGAGTAAGTGGGATGCAACTGTTTCCATGAGCAGCTGGGGTCTTCACTCAGAGCTCTTCCAGTTTGACTACTGGATTCCTGGCTGGTCCACACATGACGTGGATGATGTGCCGCACTTGATTCAGGATAAAGGAACTAGACAGTTTTTCCCAGAGTAACACAATATGTTTTCCTAAATCATATGTACTGATGGGACTGGCACTACAGTAACCTGGAGCAGGAAGTTGATACCACTCAGGCAGTAGGGAGCCTTTGTGTCTCAACACAGATTGTGTTTTGTTTCTTTAGAGAAAAGAGGTCAGGCCACAGTTTGGTGACAAGACTTGAGTTCACTCATCTCGTTCAGCCATCATGGATGAGGGGCTTGGATGAGTGAAATATGGTCAGCTCTGCTCATGAGCTGGACAGACAGAGCTTTGATACTGCTGTGGTAGATGGTTAAGGTGTTTCTGACTAGAAGCATCACTCCCAAGATGTGATGGGAAAGAAAATGCCTTGCAGGTAGGCTGTGGCTGCTGTAGGGTATGAATGTGGCATCTAGCTGAAGGCCTGGTGCATGCTGTGACCTTGCTTAGTGCATAAGGGTAGGGGGTGATGAAAAAGGCCATGACATTACCAGTGATGATAAGGGCCCTTAGAAACTGCAGGGCAGCTGTTAATCATGGGATCTCTTTCCTCCATGCTAAGGAAATCCAAGGCCTGGGAATGGAGTATGTAACCTGCTGGAGTGCCTGGCCATGCTGCAGCCATTGCATGCTGCCTTGCCTTTGGCAGTTCACGTGATCTTTTCCCATGTGTAGCACATGCAGCAAATATGGCAAGAGGCTGTTCAATTGAGTCACAAAGCTGTGTGACCCCAATGGCTTTCCTTGTTCTTGCTCCCTCTTTCCAAGCTGTTTGCAGGTTTCTCCCTTGAGATGTTTCTGTCCCATCCTCCCCAGCTGGGTTTGTAAGACAGGGCAGGATTAGCAGTGCTGTAATTCAAAGGCCTCTCCTACCCAGGACAAAATAAGGGTGCCATACCTGCTAGCACATCACAAGGCTAGGCCACTTATTTCACAACTCCAGTCAGAGCCTAGGTATGAACAGCAAAATAGCTCGGGGTTAGAAAGGCGAAGATTCGAGCTGCCTGGCATGTCAGTGTGGTTTCATTTCTTGGTATGTAATTGCATCACTCAAGGTGATACACTAGGTAAAGCACAGCTGAGGGAGTCAGGCTCAGTGTAAGGCCAAGTGCTGTTTTTTTTCATGGTGGGCCACCAAATTCTTGATTCAGCTCCACTAAAGTTCTTTTTGCACAAGCCAATTATCTCCTGTACATACATAGATGCTGTGCTCTTAGGTCAGCATCCCAAAGGATGCTCTGATGTTTTTCTGACTCAGAGCTGCAAAAGTCTTCTTGACCTGTTTGACACTGAATGCCTTTGTTGCTACGCATTTAGCACTTGTCTTGCTTGAAATATGTTTCATGAATTGGCAATCCTTTTCTGATAAAATGTGCATGTTCTATCAGGATTTGCTGATTAAAACATGTGGTATTAAGATAACACCTCCACGTGCATGTGGAAGAAGCATGTGTGGACCAGAGAGAGTGTGGCAAATCCAGCATGACTCAGTAGCCTCAGGTTACACAACAGCTTTCAGTGTACGTAAATTTATATATTTTTATCCTTTGAAAGACTTAGTGTTGAACTTGCTTTTAAACTGCTAGGATAGAAAAGTGGCTTAGAGCCCATTTTTGAAAGGCCAGACTGAAAACAGCACCTGTGGTGTAGGAAGCTCCTGGCTGAAAATGGTTGGAACAGTATTTTGGAGATGTTATCACTGCAGGTTTGTGCTAGACTCCCTTTTCCCTGACTGTGCTCTTGGACGCTGCTGGAGGTAGCGTGCAAGGGCATGAGGTCCTCACATGGGACCTCATGCCCTTGTTGGTGCACTCTTCTCCCTGAGTCTGGAGATGTCTGTTCAGGCAGCTCTCTAAAATACTTGGAGCACCTAATCTGTGGCATCTGTTTAAGTATCTCTTGCATGGCCTGGTTGATTCTCGAGCTGAATAATGCTCACAGACAGGCTGTAAAGTGAGGCTCTTGATTTAGGAAGCAGGGATGCTGCTGCTAGCCCTGGGGCCGAGCTTCTGCATCACCCTGCACACACTGTGCTTTGGTCTTTCTCTGGCCCTTGTAGGCCAAGGCAGCCTCTCCTGCTGTTATCCACTGGATGCCCAGACACTTCTTTAACACAGATAACCCTCATCCAACCCACTGGGACTTGTAGGTGGGGAAATCTATCCCATCCCCTTGAGAAAGGGACTGTTAAGAGCTGATAATCTCACTGTACCTATTTGGGGATAGCTGTTTGGTGAGGGCTCTTTTATTTAGCACGCAGAGGCTCGGGGAATTATAGTGGGTTGAAGCTGTTGACATCTAAGGTCAGCCAAAAGGTGAAACAGCACTTTCAGCTGTTAAGCTAGAGGGAGCTAGACATGGGCTGTTTAATCACAGAATGCACCCATGAGAGGAGCATTGTCTCCATTCCAGACACATATCTTGGAACAAAACACAGGTTGTGTCTGTATTCAACATGCCTAGTCATGCTGCCTCTCCATTGTTCACTCCACAGACATTCGTATTGGAACAAGCCACTTGGGATCTCCTGCCAGGGCAAACCTGATGCAGGCACAGAGTCACCTTCCTCTTGACTTAGTCCAAGTATGTAATACAGAGCTCCTGCACATACCTGGAGTAATGTCTGCCAGAGCAGCACTGAATCTGACAGTGTTACTTTGAGGTGTATCTGTCCCACATCAATGCTTTATTTTGCTTATCTGAGGCATTTTTGAGCTGGCACTAGAAGTGAGAAGGAGCTTGTAATGGGAACTTTCTTGCTTTTGCATTTCCCTGCACCACAGCTCCAGCTTTGGAGTCAGGTTGCAGTAGCTGGTTCCCCCTTGGAAGAGCAGGGGTTGGGTGAAAGGGACTGACTAGCAGTTTGTGTGGCAGTTTTTGAAGGACAGCTCCTGTGTGTTGGTCCCCCATTCTGTGTCAAAGACCCACTATTTAAACTGTTTGAAAGGTGCTGACTCTGAAGTGAAACTCTTGGTGAACTTTCTACAATCTACTGGGCTGACAAATCAGAGGCAGAGGTTATTTTATGAGTGAGGAAGGCTATGTCTAAGCTGGGAGCAGTAGCCTCTTGGGTAGGAAATAGAAATGTATGGCTTTGTGTGGATATTTCCTTAGGTCAGAGATTTTCTATCTGGAAATCTTGTCTTACTGATTCCAGAATGGATGGGTTTGGTCCCTGTCCAAGCACAGTAAACTCCCACATGGTCAAGATTTTCAGAAACTTGAAAAAATCCTGCTCTGCTCCCATGTGCCATCAGTATACCAATGCTGTCAGAGATCCTGACTTTGCACTGATGCCTTGTTCTCCGAAAGCCCTCCATAAACATCTAGTTCCTCCTTTTTGACTTTATTTTTCAGCTCTAGTTTGAAACTCTAATTTGAATCAATTTGAATCTTCTCCCCATCCAGTTTGACATTGCTGATTTGTCACAAATTAATTGCATGTCAGTTACAAAAGCAGAATGACTGATTTCTGCCAGTGCAGAATTTGAGGCTATTGTGTAGATGTTACATTCCAACACCCTCTTGCTGTGCAAAAAGATGGTTTCTGCATTTGTAGGACCAGATCTTTGCTGGTGTTGCAGCTTTTGAAGTTAGTTGAGATGTGCCAGTTTTTAAACCACTGAGGATAAGGCCTGTGGTGCCTTAAATATTTAAACCTCTTTGTCATCTAGAGATGAACTGTTTTCAGACTCCTTTTATGTGCAGACTGGAGAGGTTTTGCAAAAGGAGTTTGACCCCTGTATGGCAAATTTTAAACCTTCTGACAAAAGATTTGCTTATCTTAAGCTACTTTTTTCTTGGACTGCCCCCAGTTCCCAGGGCATGCAAAACAAAGGCTGAAAGCCCTTGTTCTAGATGCTTTTGATGTACCTGTTTGACATCTCTAAAATACACCCACATGCATAAATCCTTCACTGGGTCACACTGGCATAGCTCTGTGGAGTTCAGTCAAGCCAGGCTGACTTTTGTTGGCTGGGATAATGGTCCATAGATGAACACGTAGGCCAAATCTTCCTGATCTTTTGAACTGGGTATCAAAGTAGTTGCCCTGGATAAAAGCCAGAAGACATGTACTCCAGGGGTGCTCCAGGGCTCTTGCTAGAGTGGGAGATGCTCTGCTGTGCTGTAGAGGGAAACTGGCAGCCAGCTCCTTTGGTTGGCTTGCTTCCTCCCATGGCTGGTTGTGCAGCCTTGGTGCTGACTGTGTTGAGCCATGCAGAGACTGGTGCTGTGCTTCAGGCCACCCAGAAGGCACAAGTTGCTCACCTCCAGGTGGCAGTGGGGACCTCTGGCTTTGCACATCCTGGTACCTCTGTACCTCTGGGAATGCTTGCTGCACACACTTCAACCTGTGTGGGTAACTCCATGGGAGGATTGTTCTCACCTATGGGGGAATTTGGAAAGGGGAGACTGTGAAATGTTCCTCCCTTCAGCCTCACAGGAGAGCTCTATATTTAGTTGCTGGTAATCTCTGTTGTGGCTCAGTGCCTCTAATCCCCTGCTCCCATATCCTCCCTGGAGAAGATGAGAGGTGGAGAAATCAGCCCAGCTGACGTGGTGGGCCAGCAGGATTACAGTGCATCTGCCCTGCCTTTCCCATAGGGTTGGCATTGGGACTGTTTTGCTGGCCCTCTGCAGCACAGCTGTGCTGTGTGTGTGAAGCTCCTGGTACAGGAGTGTGCTTGGGTTTTGGAAGGGAATAGCTCCTATCACTGTGGCACTGCTTCTGCCACAGCATGAGGACTCGCCTTGAGTAGGTTAAGATGAGGTATTGCTGCAGGAGCAGGGCTGGAGGAGGTAAAAATAGTACTTGCATTTAAAACAGAAAAAAGAGGAGGCTGTTTCCCTCTGGCTGTGTGATTTATATATGCTTCTTTTTTTCCCCTTTTAGAAAAGAGCAGATCAGATCTACTTTTTTTATCAAGTCAGTGTTCTCTGGTGCCGAGGGGTGAGGGGTTTTTACAGGGCTAAACCACATCAGTTTCTAAAAATTGAGGCTATGAACATTTGCATCCTGAGTTCCAGTCTTAGCTGGGTAGTTTTGTGGCTTTGGAATGGAGGGAACTATGAAATGTTACATTTTGCTAGGCAAGAACATGTTGCTTATAAATCCCTGGTCTCTAGAGCAGAGGATGCACAGAGCTGCAGTGCTGGGAATCCATCCCATGCTGTGTCTCTCGGGAGGGCCAGTTTAGAGCAAAGACTACTTCTCCAGGTTTCGAAAGGCTGGTGAGATGAAGCAGCTCCTAACCACAGAGGAGCTGCCTCCCTGATTCTTGTTCACTGTTTATTTATTTTGGTTCTTTTGGAGACCTCCAAGGCAGCAAGTGGAATGTTTTCTCCCTTTACTGCTTGCCCTGTGGTCTCTGTTTGTTGACAGTGTTTAAAGGACTAGGCTGGCAGAAGGAAAGCTGCTTATCCCCCTTAATGCTCAGGTCCTTTGCTGCCCTCTGAAGTGATGCCCTTTCTGAAAGCTGTGCCCTGGCCAGGGGCAATGTCAGGCTGGAAGAGAACTGCAGCTCCCTGTCTGTGGATGAAGAGGGTTGTGTGCTCCTATCTGGGGGTGTTCTGGCTGGGCTTGTGGCTTTTTCTGAATTTTTTGTTTCTGGGACCAAAGTGGGTCTGTTGTCCAGGTCAGGTGATGGCAGCAGAGATACCAAGCCTGGGCTGTGCTGAATTATCAAGCCTAGCAGGTGCCCCTGTCCCCCAGGCTGCCTTTCCTGTAACTCCCAGGGTCAGAGATGTGCCCTGAGCCTTGTACCCAACTGCCCCAGTGTCATTGCAGGCCATGTCCTCTGACTGACTCTTGTTTTCTTTGGGCAGGAAAAAACTGACACTGCTGAGGGAGATGCTGGCAGGCTGCGGCGCAGGTACCTGCCAGGTCATCGTCACCACTCCCATGGAGATGCTCAAAATCCAGCTGCAGGATGCAGGACGCATTGGTATGTGGACTCTTCTTGCCTGTGCACGGAGAAGGGAGGGGAGAAAGGGCTGGGACTGGGCTGTCAAGGCAGAGGTGAGAGAATCAGTGGAAAAGACCTTTTCCTTTGCCCTGCTCTCCCATGTCAGAGATATCTCAGACTGTAGCTGAAGTTTCTCTTCCTCTTCCCAGCTCACTTCCCTCCACCCTTTGCTCTGCTGGCTTTGCAGAGGCCCTGGCAGTTACAAAAGGTGATGGATGAGAAAAAAGAGGTGACTAGGTGATCAGCTTACGAGTGATTGAAAGTTGTTAGATACTGTGCACCCAAGAAGGCATTAGCATCCTCCAGTGCCTTTCCTGTGGTGCTTCCTCCATCTCCTTGTTTTCCAATGTCTATTTTTTCTCTCTTCTATCCCCCTGTAGTACCTCCATAACAGCTTCCCAAGGGGATGTGTTCTTTCCAAAAGACTTGTCTCCCCTTGTACTCTGTCTTTTCTTTTTTTTTCTTCCTGACTAAAACAGCAGTTGTCTCTGCTGAAACAGTAAATTTTATTTTCCCAGTGCACTGGATTTGAACGAGGTTTGGGGTCAGGCTGTCAGGACTGTGAGCAGGAGCTGGCAGGCAGAGGCAGAAGGGAGTGTGAGCCTTTTGGCTGAAACACTGTGGAGTGTTTTTGTTGAGAACAGAGACCAGAGTCTGGCATGGAGACTCTGGGGGAAAGAGCTGCTTGCTCTTGCCTTAGTCTTTCCCAGAGGTCAGCCAGGGTATGGCCTCACTCCCCAGGAGCCCTGTATGACACTGTTAGATATCATGTTTATGGCCCTTCCTGGAAAATGGGCCAAT
>NW_008686910.1:15289-16250 GCF_000695815.1 Acanthisitta chloris | reverse complement strand
TGAATAATCGCAGATTTACTTCTTCTTTCCTCTCTTCGCTGTTTTTAACTCGGACCTTATCCTCTTTGTGCGTATTATTTTAAAATGTCTGAAGGAATTAAGCCATGGTTTGAGGGTTCAGGAGAGGTTCTCGCTGCTGTGAACAGCCTGTTCTCTGTGTGGCAGGAGAGCCGCGGTGCAGCCAAGGGATTGCCTATAGGTTGATGTGCTCTCCATCTTCTGGCCAAAGGGCAGAAGTGCATATGTTGGAAAAGTAGGAGAAACCAGGTCGTGTTTATAAACGTGGCTGGGAAACTCCCTAGGTTAATGATTGCTTTCAAGGGAAGGAAGCAAGGAACAGAACCGTTGAACTTCCACTAGCAGAATGCCAGTGGATGTATCAAATATGTGCCTGCGTGTAGACAGCCTCGAAGTATCCTGTATCTTTTACTTCTCCTTTAGTGTGAAATCTTTCACTGAGTTTTACTATTACAGTATATTCAAGATTGTTTTGGGAGGTTTATTGTAATTGTTTTTACACATCAGGCCAAACCCAGTGACACAGACCAGTGTGTTGTCCCAGCAGGTCAGGGACATAGGTGGAAGCAGGGACTGTCACCTGCCTGTGCACAGCAGCTCCTGTTCTCCGCACTGCAGAGACTCTGTGGGACAGGCTGCTCCTGGTTAGGCAAACCAGTTGGCAGGAGAGCACAGCAGGCAGCAGTGTGGTGTGGCAGCAGCCACCTGCAGGACGGGGACAGGCTGAGGGAGATGGGCAGGCTTGGGAGCAGAAACTTGCAGAACACCTGGCAGGCCTTAGTCTGCATGCTTTGGTGCCCCTGGAGATCTGCCTCTTCCTCCTTGCCCCGTGGCACCGGGCAGCAAGAGACTGCTGTTAGCATCTTGCAGACCAGTGCTCATGCTCTCGTCCTCCCCAGCGGCGCAGAAGAAGCTGATGGCAGCACAGGCCCAGCTCTCCTCT
>NW_008686910.1:7868-15261 GCF_000695815.1 Acanthisitta chloris | reverse complement strand
GAGCCGGTGGTGGAGACTCGCACCACAGCCACACAGATCACGAGGGAGCTGCTGCGGAGCAAAGGCATCGCGGGACTCTACAAGGGCCTGGGAGCCACACTGCTAAGGTAGGATGGCCTGGGCTCAAGTGCAGGCAGTGGTGCTCCCAGTCTCGAACCTAAAGCACCAGCCGTCCAAGGGATGAGCCTGCAGAGGAGTGTTGACTTTGGAGGGTGTGGGTTTGGTTTCCATGCAAAGGTTTTACTCACTAAGGAAGGGAAGGTCAGGGAAGTGAGAGAGGTTGCCTTTTTGTTGCTGGAAGATTTAATTCTGCTGCTTTCTCTGGAAGATTTTTGTCTCCCCCATGGTCTATGTTTTAACACTGTACAAGAGTCCTTGTGAGCTAGCAAAGCACAACTGTCAGCCTGAGTGCCTGGAGTGTGGCCCACAGAGCATGTGGGTGTGAGGGCTGGTGCTCACTCTGATACTCTTTGCCTGGGCTTTCAAAGTGACTCTCCTCTAGCTTTAGCAAAGGCAGAGCTAAAGTAATGCCCACTGGGATAGAAGGCAGGATGTGAACCTCTCATAATTAACTGCAGCAGACAAAACGATTGACCTCAATGTGCTGAGGTCCTTGGTTTGAGTGTTGGAAACGAGGAGCCCACGGATTCTGCAGGGCTGCATGCCTCCCATGGGCCTCTTGTCATTTGTGTTTTGCCCCTGCTGAGTTTTGGCTCCTGTCTGCATTGCAGTCACAGAGCTGGGATGTCTGCCTTGCATTTGAGGCTGTGCTGCCAATGTGTGATGCTTGCAGCCCTTCCTTTGCCCAGTTTGTTGGTGTCCTGTCCTGACTTTGCTCACCTTTGTTCTTCTTTCTTCTCTTTCCTTCTGCCCCCTCACAGGGATGTCCCATTCTCCATTGTTTACTTCCCACTGTTTGCAAACCTGAACAAGCTGGGCCAGAAAGACCCCAACGTCAAGGCTCCGTTCTACGTGTCCTTCCTCTCTGGATGTGTGGCTGGCAGTACGGCTGCAGTCGCTGTCAATCCTTGTGATGGTGAGTCCCAAGTAGCCTGTGGGTGGGGGCCTGGTGCCAAGTGACAGGATTCAGAGGCCCAGGAATGGACTAGGTGAGGATGAGGGTGGCCATGCCAGCCTCTTTGCAGTGTGAGCACACAGGGAGGTACCTCTGGTGTCTGAACTGCCTCCAGCACAGATGGTGTGAGCTGAGCTATAACTTTGGCCACAGCTTACACAGAGGTTTGCAGTCCTCAGTAGGTAAGTCAGGAAGAGGGTGTTGTTCATTTCAGCCATTCTTTGCAGGAATGACTGCAGACATGTCCCTGAAAAGGCACATTTCCATGTGGAGGGATAGTATGTAGACCACTGACATGCATATGGTCGTGGACAAACAGGGGAAGCCTCGAATCTGTGGCCTTTTCACCTGCTCCACAGCATCTGCCTTATAAACCACCTTGGTTTCTCTCCTGTGAAAAACACCAGAAAGTAACTTCTCTCTCCCCAAGATTGCACACACTTCAAGGTGTGAAGAAATGTAAGAGCAGAATTGTATATTTTAGATGCTTCTTCCAGAAATAAATTTCCACTTTGCAGAAAGAGATCTGAATTTGGAAGTGTTTCAAGCTGAAATCAGCCTTTGAAACCTTGATCCCAGTGAGGGGAAGGGTTGGGGTTTGGGTGGCTGTGTGTTTCTTTTATCCATTTGTAAAGGAATGGGTTTGGTTTCCCCAGTTTTGCTGATAAATGCAATGCAAATGGTCTGTGCTCTTGGTTATCTCGTTTTGACTGTCTCAAAACATTCCCCTTGGGGTGGCTCTTGCCTGCTATGCTCCCAGTGCTCACCAGTGTCTCTCTTTTTCTCCCCAGTCATCAAAACAAGGCTGCAGTCCTTGCAGAGAGGAGTGAATGAGGACACCTACTCGGGAATCCTGGACTGCACCAAGTAAGTCTCCTCATGAAGGAGGCCACCACCAGCAGCTTCTGTTTCAGATTCCCTCTGAACCTGTGCTTTTATTGATTTATCCATCTATATGGATGGATGGACAGATAGATCGATCTGGATGGATGGATAGATATGGATGGCTAGATATGGACAGATGGATAGAGATGGATAGATAGATATGGATGGAAATGGATGGATGGATATGGATAGATGGATAGATATGGATGGAAATGGATGGATGGATATGGATAGATGGATAGATATGGATGGAAATGGATGGATGGATATGGATAGATGGATAGATATGGATGGAAATGGATGGATGGAAAGGGATGGATGGAGATGGATGGATATGGATAGATGGATAGATGTGGATGGAAATGGATGGATGGAGATGGATGGAAATGGATGGAAATGAATGCATGGATGGGTATGGATGGATGGATAGATATGGATGGAGATGGATGGATAGATACGGATGGATATGGATGGAGATGGATGGATAGATACGGATGGAAATGGATGGATAGATACGGATGGAAATGGATGGAGATGGATGGATAGATATGGATGGGTATGGATGGATGGATAGATAGATGGATAGATATGGATGGATGTTGCCTAGCAATATCCAGCACAGACACATAGAGATACATGACCCTATATACATCTATAGTTATATGAAAGAAAACTTCTTCCTCTACTGAGCAAGGCAAACATAGCATTTATATTTAAATACTTCCATCCAAACCCCAGTAGTCATAACCCTGAGATTTTGCTTCTGCAAAGGGAGGCAGTGCTGTGGTAGTCTCTCCCAAGGCCCTGTTTGAAAATTCTACAGTATCAAGTCTCATATCCCTCCTGGGACTGCTCTGCACAGCATCTGCAGGAGTGCTGCCAGAGTGGGCTGTCCCCAGCTGCACTCTCCTTTGATCCTTTGCTAAACTGTTGTCTGGCTGCTTCAAAACATGGAGGGACTTTTTCTACTTCTATATTTCTGTTGTAGCCAGACTTTGTTGCCACCTAGCTGTGTCCCATGCTGAGGGTGGAGCTGAAACAACCTTTAGAACAGAGGGGACCTCTTGATGTAAGCATGGCATTGTCTTAGCTGTACTTCCAGACACAGACAGACACTCCTGCTTCTGGCCAGGCATAGGGATGAGGCATCTGATGGCTGTTTGCAGAGCATGTGGGGAGTGGTGGGTGATCTGCTGTGGAGGCAGTGCCAGGTGACAGCACTTGCCTGGGTTTAGCCTCTGGAGGGAGTCAGAAAGGCAGGGCATGGCCAGGGCTCTCCTGGCATGGTGCAGGGATGGGATGGCACTCACCTGTCTGTGCCATTTCTCTCCAGGAAGATCTGGCAGAAGGAAGGGCCCACAGCCTTCTTCAAAGGGGCGTACTGCCGAGCCCTGGTCATCGCTCCTCTCTTCGGCATTGCACAAGTTGTCTACTTCATCGGCATCGCGGAGTTCCTGCTGGACATGCTCCCCAAGCACCGAGCCTAGCCCCGGCGCCCGCGCCTGCCCTCGCCCTCTGCTGGATCCATCCCCCTCTTCGTCATCTGTGTCGGTCGATGTCAGAGCAACAGCACAAAGAGTTCGCGCAGGGACGCCCAAGGGACATGGTCTCCAGATGAGCAAACACCGAGAGGGACAGTCCCTTCTCTGTCTCGGCCTGGAACCTGCCCCCTCCTGCTCCTTCCACGGACAATACCTAATTAGACATATCTTTTTTTTTCCTCTTCTTTTTTTTAATTTTAATTTCCCTTTTTTTTTTGTTTTTAAATTGTCACTCGCAAGGACACTAGTAAGCACAGACTGGGCTTGCAGAACCAGAGGTCTCCTCTCAGCCTGGGGGATGAAGAGAGATGGGAAAGAAATATCTTGAACCCTCATCTGTGCCAGTTTCCCTCTTTCTTCCTGGAGTTGCCAGCTGAGGAGGAGCTGGAGGGGCAGCTGTGTCCCCTCAGCACCTCCTCAGCTCTGCTGACCTCGGGTTGAGAGCAGGAGCTGCACAAAGGGGTCTCATTGCTGCTGGAAGCCCTGGGGGGGGGATGCTGAGTCTGGCAAGTTCCTTGGCCTGGAAACCTTCACTCCTCCCTTCTCCCAAACGAGTTGGACTTAAATGAATGCTGATTGTTACTGTTGATTTTGTAATTATTTTTGTTTTAAAGCAAAGGGATGTCCCTCCTAACTAGGTGTCACAGGCACATCTGGGTGAGGTGCAGAGTTATCATGTCTGCTCTGTAGGGAACATGTCTGTGGGATCACATGAATGTCCAAAGGTGCTTCCCTGCTTGGCAACAGGCAGGGGAGGGAGAGGAACTCGGGATCAAGTTATTTTTGTTCGGGGCTGGTTTTTGGGTGGGGTTTTTTTGGTTGTTTTTATTTTAATGTGGGGATTATGGGGAGGGAAAACCGAACGAGAAACCACTTACATTCCTTCAACCTGCCCAGCCCAGGGTGATAAAGTGGTGGCTGCAGGTGTAGATTAGCTGATCTAACTTTTCTTCAGCCTGACCCCAGGTGTGTATGAGGAGGCACCTGCAGTGCCCAACCTCAGGGAGCTGCACTGGAAATGCTCTGCCTGTGTGCTCACCTTGCAGGGTGAGAGCACAAGGTCTGGTTGTGCTTTGATGTTTGACTTGGGTGTGTTTGGAGCCAGACAGTGTTGAAGAGGTGGAAGGTTCCTGCACCCTGAGCGAGGAGCTGTTCGCGTGTACATCACTTGCAGGGGTGAAGCCTCTGGAGCACAGAAACTCCTCATCCCGTTTGCTTCTGGGGTGGTGGTTGTTGTTGGGTGGCAGGGGGCAAATCCACACCTATAACCCACTCTGTCAAAGGGACACTGCCCCAGCTAATATCACTTGTCAGAGGACTTCCCCGTTCAGTACTCATTTGGGCTGTGTAATTAATTCTAGTTTAAATGATCTTAAGCGTGAGATTACCAACCCAGTGTGATCTTCTCTGTTATTTATTCCATTTGGTGCAATCCACCCGACTTTGGTGTTGAAATTAAACTGGTCGAATTCACTTTTCATTCCTCCTTCTTTTTTGCTTTGTTCTCCAGGCGCTTGCTTGGTGTTTGTGTTTCAAATGTGTATTTAAATTAATTAAAAATTCCCTGTTTTTAATGTTTGAAAGCAAACCACCTCTGTTTCAACGTTCTTGGGTTGGGTTTTTGTAAAACCTGCGTGTTCAGGGCCTTCTTCCTTGACACATCCTTTTTCTCCTCAAAAAACCAAGTTGTTCTGTGGCTGATTTGTTACTTGTCACTTTGCATTTGTGTTGTTTTTTTCTTTCTCAATGACTTCTCATGTAACTGGGAAGGAATCTGTGCAAAGATGGTGATAGATGTCTGTGCTGTGTGTAGTGCTGTGATGCTGCTCTGGATTTCCCTTGGGTGGATTAAAAGAGAAAGGTTTATTTATTTAGTTTTTTAAGGTGCCCCATTCCTTGCTGCTTTGTGATTCACAGGGAAGGTCCCAAAAAGAGGCTTTGATGATAAAAGTGGTGGGGTTCCAGCTTGCCCTTCTGCCTGCAGGGATTGTCCCCTGAAGCTGGGTGACTTGGGGCTGTGCAGGGCTGTGTGTGGGGTGAGGTTTGTATTGTGGGGTTTGGTTCTGAGGAAGATTTTGGTGAAGGGCTGAGGTTCAACGAGAGGTCTCCTTGTCCTTTGGGATGCTTTTAAAAACCTCTTTTCAAGAGGAAGAGTCAGTTCTACAATCTCGAGCTCTTCCACCGCGTTGTAGCTGATGACCTAAATGGGGCTGATTTTTACCTTGCTGAACGTGTCCCTGAGTCAGGAGGGCCTGGGGAGGTGGCAGGGGATAGTGACTGTGGCTGTGCAGGAATTTCCCAGGCAGGCAGGGTCCTGCTTGCAAAAATAATGGAGTTTAAAATGGCAAAATTCCCATCAATTTAATCACCTATTAACTGAAACTCTTGGCATGGATTGCAGTATTGAGGAATGGAAGTAAACACACCTCTGCTCCCCTTCCTGCAGGTGCCACTTGAATCTGGGGCAGAAGCCATTAACCAGCACAACTTGTTTGTCCTACCTGGTCCCTCTGGCATAGGGTCCTGCAGCCACCCCAGGCCCTTTCCAGCTGTACCTTGCCCATGTCAGCCCTGTCCCATGCTTCTGCCCACACCTTGGCTCTTGTGGCTCCAGTTTAGTTTGGGTTTTGTGGTGTTTACTGCCCTTCAACACATTTTGGTGGAGCTGCCCTATGCCCCTTTCATGGGTTCAGGTGTGTGGGTCAGGTTTGGCTGGTGGAATTTCCTGGGACACAAAGAGGAAATTTCCTAAAACACTGGGAAAAAAGTCCCACAATGCAGGTGGGAAATTCCTGGCAACCACTAGGGGAATTCCTGGAAAGCAACCATCCTACAAAGTTACGAAGGGGAAATTTACTGCAAGGCAATGTAGGAATTTCCTTGAGATCACTAGGGTAAAGTCCTTGAAAGCAAAGGGGGAAATATTCTGGGAATTTGTAGAAAGCAATGGGGGAACTTTCTAGAAGCTTTCTAGAAGGCTACAGGGGGGATAGCCTAGTAATAAAAGGAGGAAAATTCTGACAAAACAGGGAGAAAATTTCCTCAAATACCAGGGAAATTCCTGAAAAACAGAAGTGACATTTCTTAAGAAAGTAACAGTGATATTTCCTAGTGGGGAAGTCTCCCAGAAAGCAAAGGTGGAGTGGATGGAAAGCAAAAGGGGAATTGCCTGGAGAGGAAGAATGGTAGTTCTTGGGAAATAACTTCTTGCTTCTCAGGGAACAATAGTAATGAGGAAATTTCCTAAGAGAGCAATGTAGGTCCTCTAAGCAGAGGGAAAAGTCCTAGAAAGCAGTGGAGGATTAGAGAGCAATAAGGACATTTCCCAGGAAGCAAGGAGGAAATAGTCTGCAACTTGCCTGGGAAATTGCCTGGAAAGCAATGGGGGATTCTTCAGGAAGTGGGAAATTTTCTGGAAAACAACAGGCAATATTCTGGAAAAGCATGCAGGAGTGTCTAGTAAGCAGTAGGGAGAAGTTCCTGGAAAGAAGAGGAAATTTCCACAAAAGCAAGAAACACAGTGGGGATAAAGACTGCAGTCCCGTGCTTCAGCCCCGCTCTGCTCCTTGGGTAAGGAGCTCCAGACGCTCCTGCACCTTTCGGGGGGTTGGTTTGTTTCCAGCGCTCCCCGCAGCGCTCAGAGGGCTCCGGGAAGGGCCGGGAGTGCTCTGGGGCTGCTCCTTTACACCAGCGCCGAAAAGTTTAGCTTTTGCCCACACACGCTCAGCGCGGGGGCCGAGGCAGCCCGAGAGAAGGGTTAAACAGCGGCCGAGCCCGGCGCGGGTTCCGGAGAGCGCCAGAGATTCGGGAGCGGCCCCGAGCGGATCCCGCTGTCCCGTCAGCCCGGGCAGGGAGGGATCCCTCACCCCACAGCGCAGCTTTCACTTTCGGG
>NW_008686910.1:0-7858 GCF_000695815.1 Acanthisitta chloris | reverse complement strand
AGGGGCGGGAGGTGAGCGCTGCCCGGCAGTCCATACACAGCACCATGGCAGCGCCGCAGGACGAGGGGTAAGAGGCGCCCGGCGCCCCCGGCCCTGCACGGGTCGTTGTCCCCGGTGGTCTCGGTCCCCCCGCTGACGGCCCCGCGCCCGCAGGATGGTGCAGAGGCGGCGGTTCGTGCCCTGGCTGCTGAGCGCCATCGACAGCGGGACATACCGCGGGCTGCGCTGGACTGACGCCACCCGCAGCGCCTTCCGCGTCCCCTGGAAGCACAACGCCAGGAAGGACATCACCAGCAGCGACCTGGAGGTCTTCAAGGTGGGTGGGATTGGGGGCACCATTTTTTTTTGGTCACCAGCAGCAACCTGAAGGTCTTCGAAGTGGATCAAATAGAGGTCACTAGCAGCGACCTAGAGGTCCTCAAAGTGGGTGGAATAGGGCTCACTAGCAGCGACCTGGAGGTCTTCAGGGTGGGTGGAATAGGTGGTCACCAGCAGCAACCTGAAGGTCTTCGAAGTGGATCAAATAGAGGTCACTAGCAGCGACCTAGAGGTCCTCAAAGTGGGTGGAATAGGGCTCACTAGCAGCGACCTGGAGGTCTTCAGGGTGGGTGGAATAGGTGGTCACCAGCAGCAACCTGAAGGTCTTCGAAGTGGATCAAATAGAGGTCACTAGCAGTGACCTGGAGGTCCTCAAAGTGGGTGGAATAGGGCTCACTAGCAGCGACCTGGAGGTCTTCAGGGTGGGTGGGATAGGGGATCACCAGCAGCAAGTTGAGGTCTTTAAGATGGGTGGGATGTAGGAACTGGGAAGGCATGGGAAGACCAGTCATTCCTGAAACCAACATGCTTATCGAGCCAGAGTCCCTATGCTCACCCTCCTGCACCCCCAGGCCTGGGCACAGGTGAGTGGCAAGTATGAGGAGTGCGCAGAGGACCCAGCCAAGTGGAAGACCAACTTCCGTTGTGCCCTGAGGAGCACCCACATGTTCCACCTGGTGGATGACAATTCCAAGTGTGGTGATGACCCACACAAGGTGTTTTCCATTGTCTCAGGTGAGCCTGGCCCCATGGTGGGGCTGCGTTGGGTGGGGGTGGGCAATCTCAGGATGCCGCACCCCGATGCTCTCCTTTCAGGTATCTGCCAGCAGAGCAGGGAGGGAGATTCCAGCAGCCCTGACCCTGCAGTGGACCAGCAACCAGCACAACAGCAGCAGGAGGTAGCTGGATGGGCACAGCAGGCTGGGGGATCCCCACTGCCACTGCTCAGGCATTGCACCCCCATGCCCTTGGGGTGCTGCTAAGCTGCAGCCCAGCACCTGGCCAAAATGTAGGGCAGGAGGAGGCTGGGTGCCCTGTATCTGCCGTGGTAAGATCTCATCTCTCATCCCTTCACAGCTCGCACGTGATCCCCAAGATGTGGCCTCAGGAATCGCTCCCCCAGGTAAGCACCAGTCCTACAATCTTTTTGGGAGGGTACCCTGCTTGGCTCGGCTGATTTTGCCATTGTGAGACATCCCACTCGCTGTGTTCCCCCTTAGGCAGCACAGACCCCACACTGCCCCTGTCTCTGGAGGAGCTGCTGCAGCGGTGCAACATCTCCCCCCCATCCTCGACCCCATCCTGGTTGCCTGCAGGTGAGGCCAGCTCTGCTCATGGGGTGCAGAGTGAGTGGCCCCATGCGTGAGTGATCCAGTGCCTTCCCACTGGTGATTTCCCTGCAGGGGACACCCTCCACCAAGAAGTCCTGCTCCAGCTTCACCAGGACACCCTACTCCAGCCTCAGGTGGACTGCTTGCCTCCCACGGCATTACAAGAATGGATGCCCGTGGTGGAGCAGCCCACCTTGGGCACCTACACCGCCCCGAACCTCGTGCCGCCGGAGGAGCTAGGTGGGTGCTGTGGGGCAGGATCCAGCCCTGGCACCTCATGCCAAAACCACTTCACTATTTTCTGGATTGTGGTGCTGATGCTGCTCATCTCCTGCAGCAGGGGCCATGCCACTGCCATGCCACCAGACAGAGGTCATGGGCCCCATGCCACCCCCAGGGGAGGTGATGTTCCTCACTCCTGCTCCCAACCCTGTGCCACCTCCACCGCCGGATCACATGGGTGAGAGTTATTAATTATTAGCAGCTATACATTATTATTATAATTATCAATAGTAAGTAATGCTTGGGGGAGGTGCTTTGGTTTGGGGGATATGGCTGCTGATCACTGCCCAATGCAGGGGGGAACATCTACACACTGGACATCACCATCTACTACCGGGGCAAGGAGTTCCACCGGGAGGTTGTTGAGGGTAGCCCTTGCCTGCTGACATACCCATCCTCCAACCCACGGGTGTACCAGTGGCCCAGGCATGTGGTGCACTTCCCCAGCCCTGCCAGTGTGGCTGATGGCAAGCAGCGACATTACACCGAGAACCTGCTGCGCAGTGTGGGGCTGCAGCTGGAGCTACGTGACTTCAAGGTCTTTGCCACCCGCCTGCAGAAGTGCAAGGTATTCTGGGCCCTGTCCCAGCAGCTTGAGGACCCTCCACACAACGTGCTCTGCCGGGACCAGGCAACCCCCATCTTTGACTTCCATGAATTTTGCACAGGTGGGTAGGGGTGTCGTGTCATTTCCCCATGTATTGTTTCCTCCCCATCCTCTTTTTGGGGCTCATGGGAGCCAGCTCCAGGATGTTGCAAGCATCTGAACCCTGCCAGTCCCCCCGTTCCCCCCCAGGCTCACTGCAAAACTGAGCATTGTCTTCCCTTGCAGAGCTAAGGGACTTCCGCAACGGCCAAAGGCGCCGGTCCCCTGACTTCACCATCTACCTCTGCTTTGGGCAGTGCTTCTCCAAGGCCAAACCTAAGGACACCAAGCTCATCCTGGTCAAGGTACAGGAGCCAACACCCATCACTGCCCCCACTTCTGCCCAGGGAAGGGGAGACACTCATGGGGGTCAGGGAAGCTGGGGGCTCTGGGTGCCCAAGGAGGGAGACCCTCAGGGTCTGGGGCAGATGGACATCTGGAGGTGGTACCTTGCAGGACTGAGATGCAGGAACTGAGTGACAGGGGAGTGGGACCCTTGGAGACTGGGGATAGGGCTAGGTGACCAGGGAGGGGATTCTTGTGGACAAGGGGAAACATGGGGCAGGGGTGGGCAGCTGCCTGAGTCAGAGGACACTCAGGGTCTGGGAGGATGAGGTGGAAGGTAGCTGTCCAGGGACTCTGAGGGGTTGGGGGAGATAGGGGCTGTCCCAGACACCTCCTCCCTCCACTCCAGGAGGACAGGGCTGTGCAGGGTGTTGTATAGCCAAATGAAGCAGCTGCCTCTAACCCTGATGTTTTGCTGCTGCAGCTGGTGCCCAAGTTCTGCGAGTCCTGGCATCAGCAGGTGCTGCAGGAGGGAGCCTCCTCCCTCGACAGCGGCACCATGAGCCTGCAGCTCTCGGACTCCTTCAGCCTCTACGAGCTCATCGAGCAGTACAACATGGAGCTGGACTGACCCCCACCCTCTCTGCTCCCCATGGCCCCCTGGGACAGGCAGCAGGACCACTGGACATTGGGGCCAAGGACAGCGTCACCGGCCAGTGCCAGAGCTGACACGTTCCTGTTCCTGTGTCAGCTGTTCCTGTGTCTTTCTGTAGAGTATGGTCAGTCATGGATTTATTTTCTTAATTTTCACAGGTGTAAGTATATATGTATAGAAAGGTAGGTAGTTCTCTCTTGCTGGTGTTGCCTGGACAGCTGCCCCCAGTATCACTCTGAGACCTTTGCCACTCCCCCTAAAACCATGGGGGGTCTGTGGGCAGACTTGTCTCAGCAAAGTCCCTGCTGGCAGCAGTAGGCTGATATTGGAGTGCTTATCAGTGCCTTCTTCCCCTTAAAGTCTGAGTGAATGAGCTGACCTCCCAGGCATGAAAGGAATGCATTTATTTCAATGGTGCAAACAAGACCTGCAAGCAGAACTTCTTGAGGACAGCTTGGCTTTGGCTGAACAAAAGTAATTCTTCGGCAAGCACCTCCTCACTGGCCTGGAGTTACTCACTGGAGATATTCTGGAAAATTAAGGCAGTAACTACAACATGAAGCACTCAGACCTCAGCGCTGAGGTGGTGTTTTCTCAGGGAGGAGTGTGGAAACCAGAGCACTGCTGGAAGATGGAGTGTCTCCTCCCCAGGCTGCAAGCAACTGCACCCTCTCATTTCAGGAGTGAGGGGAGAGAATGAGCCCAGACATCACTGTTGCTCTCTGGACAAGGGAAGGTGACAGTGTCCTTACCTGCCTAGTGACCTGGATGCTGCTGGGCCCAAAGGTGGTGGTCCCGTAGCTTGTCACGTAATAGTGAGCAGGGGGCTGTGCTGGGGGCTCCTCCAGCTGTCTGGGCACTGTGGGAATGGGACACCATCAGCATCTCAGCTCCATGAAACCCTCAGCCCTCTTTGCCCTGAGTGCTGTCGTGGCACAAACTCAGGACCATTGGGCTCACCTTTGGGCAGGAGCAGCTCTGCACCAAAGCGGTGCCCACATGTCCCACAGGTTTTAACATCTTCCTTTGTCCTGTGGAGGAAAAAGCCCAGACAAAAAGGAGCTGCCCTCAGC
Organism: Acanthisitta chloris; assembly: GCF_000695815.1. Lineage (NCBI taxonomy): Eukaryota > Metazoa > Chordata > Aves > Passeriformes > Acanthisittidae > Acanthisitta > Acanthisitta chloris. The sequence goes on along the minus strand of NW_008686910.1, from coordinate 3,268 downwards.
ACTTCTCATGGAAGATGATGCCAAAGCAATGGAAGAAGCTTGTTTTTCCCACCCTGACCTGAAGTCCCAGGTGCCTGAGCACTTTCAGCTCTTCATGAAATGAGGGCCATGTGGGCACATGTTGAGATCAACATTATGAGCCTGAGAGCCTCAGCTACTTCACCTTTCTTTCCCTGCTCGAACATTCCACACCAGTAAGTGCTAACACCACTTAGGACACAAGCTGCTATGGTCAGGAGAAGAGCAATATAATGCCTGGTGAGTTTCACACCTCACTTCACATGGCTGTTAGAAGATGACCAGCCCACCAGCAGAGCAGCAGCCATCACCCAGGTCCTGCCCTGAAGCTCAGAGGCACGCAGTGTGTACATACGTGGCACCAGTGCCGTCCATGTCTGGCCAGATGAGCTCTGCGGGACAGCCGTCCGTCCGGCAGGGACTCTTCACACACACGTGCAGCCCCGGCCACTCCTCAGCAAGCTTCTGGACAATGAGCACAACTGCCACCAGGAAGTCCCAGGCAAACTGGAAACCTTCCAGGCAAAAGGAGAATGTCTTGCTTGCTTACAGCCCCCAGCCATGGCAGCCCAGGAGATGGTGTGGTGATGCACACATTGCAGCTCCATTTATCAAGTTAACCAAGGTCCGTAGCCTTCATAGGGAATTTAACAGTGTGTTGGAAGAGCTTCCCAACTTGGATGGCCCTTTTGCCTATCCCTTGAAGACCCAGCCTGAGACTGTACTCTGCCAGGGCCTTATGGGGAAGGATGAACCATTTGCTCCATAAGACTGAAAACTTGACTTTCCACCTCTATGTGATACCTTTAGAGGAGTCCTGAGAGGAATTTCATGGAGAGAAGGGAAGTGTTTAACTGAACTGCTGTGGACCCAGGCCAGACTAGGACATGTGGCAGAAGCTCTGGGCCACTCTGCCCAGAGGGCTGAAGGTGCAGAGGGGGAGGTAAGGAGAGACATGGGGTTGGGAATCATGAACTATGGATCAGGGATCTTACCTGTCCTTCCTGCTGGCTTTCTGCACCGGAGCTCCAGGTAGCTGTAGGCTCTCTGGTTATTCTCTTTGATCAGCAGAGGTTTGCCATTGCATACAAGCAGGCAGGTCACCTTGGCCACCCAGTGCGTGGAGTAGAAGGAACAAGCTTTCACCAGGAACCTGTGAGGAGATTGTCCATGGCTTTTACCACCCTCCTCCTTGCTTATCCCTAACACTGGGGGAAAGTGTGGCACCAGGTGGACTTGAAATGTGAACCTAATTTCAGTAGGACAGAGGCAGACACCAAATGAGGATTGTCCCCTACTGAAAGCTCAAGCTGCAGGAACAGCCTTTAAGGCAAGAGATGCTTCCAAAGTTGTCCATCTGTGCTGGTTTCATCTGGGATGGAGTTCATTTTCTTCCTAGTAGCTGGTACAGTGCTGTGTTTTGGATTTAGGATGAGAACAATGTAGATAACACTGATGCTTTGGTTACTGCTGGGCAGGGCTTACACTTGAGGCAAGGACTTATCAGGTTCTCACTCTGCCCTGGCAGTGAGGAGTCTGGGGGTGCACAAGCAGCTGGGAGGGGACACAGCCAGAGCTGACCCCCACTGAACCAAGGGATATCCCATACCATATGGTGTCATGCTCAGCATATAAACCTGGGGGAAAGCTGTCTGGGACCATTGCTCGGGGATAGGCTGAGCATCATTTGGTTGGTGCTGAGCAATTGTTTTACATTTGTATCACTTGTCTTTCTTGAATTTTAGTTCTCTCTTTATTGATTCCCTTTAAATGACAATATTACTATAATTACTGCTGTTGTTATAATTTATTTCAACTATAAAACTGGCTTTATCTCAGCCTATGAGTCTTCTCATTTTTGCCCTTCCAGTTCTCTCCCCCATCCCATTGGGGAGCAGTGAGTGAGCAGCTCTGTGGTCAAACCACAACACTGTCAGATAAAACTCCATACAAATCCACAACACCCACAGAAACTGGAACATGCTCAGGTGGGACTGGGAGACCTCTGGCTGCCTGGATGGGCACAGACTAGCCAAACACCACCCCAGATGAACAATGAACCCAGAAGGAGCTTGGCCCTTGCTCACATCCAGGCAGTGAACATTGTGATGGTTCATCCAGGGCTCCACACGTGTGTGGCAGAGCTGAGAAGCCACCCTGGTGTATCCAGTCCCAGCCTCATGCCTCAGCAGATACTGTCTCACCAGCCAAGGGCTTGCTGATGGTCACACTAGCACTGCACCAAGCAAACCCTGAGTCACACAACCTCATTGAAGGCTGGAAACCACTGCTTACCTCTGGAAAAAGCCCTCAGGTATTTCAGGAGAGAAGTAGGCACGAATGTGGAGGTCCTCGGGGTGATCTCCTCCCCACAACTCAGAGACTTCTTCAGTCTGGTTCAGATAGGTTGGGAACAAGTACCAGGACTTGCCTTGGCTCCGTGTTGCCTCCCATGGCTTCCCAGGCACAAACTCACTGGCCTGTGGGTTGAGTGCTTCCATGTTCCTCACCTCCAGGCAGAGCTCAAAGTGCTCTAGGAGGCTGAAGAGCTTCTCTCTCCCTCTGTGAGACCTGTGTCCCATGATTTCCTCAAAGATGTCCTGCATCCCTTTTGAGCAGAGCTGGTGCTTCACCAAGGCACGCACAGCCTGGTGGCACAGCATTGCCTTTGACTTGAAGGTGCACACCCAGTTGGCCCTGTCTCTGATGGTGGCATGTTCCCCAATCAGTGTCTCCACAGAGATGCTCTCGAGCTGCTGGACTAGGCGATATCTTACAAGGAGCTGGGTGGGAAGAAGGTAGTAATGAGAGGAGCCCAGCAAAGCTGCAGAGCTTGGGCCCTGCAGAGCAGATGGTCCTGATCCCCATGCTCACCTTGAACATAGTGATTAGGAAGGCAGGCTGGAGAAAAACAGTGCTTTCCAGGTGCTTGATTTCCTCATACCACACTACAAGCCCAATGCGGTGCAGGTACCTCAAGATGTCCTGGAGAAGCTCTCTGCCCAGGCTGGCCAGGTGCTTGTGCTGGGAGAGTTTGCTGAGCAGATACTGGAGGTCCATCATGCCTAGAGCGAGATGTGGGAGCTCAGCATCCATCTATTGGACAGAGCATTCCAAGGCTTTAAAGAGCCAACACACATCAGCAGCACCCTATGTCACCCGTGCTGTCCTTGGGGCAGCAGCTGGGATCAGTGATGCTCAGTGGCTGTGGCCCAAAATACTTAGTCACAGAATCATAGAATCAACTGGA
>NW_008686909.1:0-17136 GCF_000695815.1 Acanthisitta chloris | reverse complement strand
ATTTTGTTAAACTCCATGAGGTTTGCACTGTTCAACGTCTCAAGCCCATCCAGGTCCCTCTGGATGTCCCATCCTTTCCCTCCAGCTGTGACTGCCCCACACAGCTCGGTGTGGTCAGAGAATTTGCTGAGGGTGCACTCAATCCACTGTCCATGTCACCAACAAAGATGTTGAACAGTGTTGGCCCCAGCACTGACCCCTGAGGGACAACACTCCTCACTGGCTCCATGTGGACACTGAGCCACTGACTCAGATTTCAGAAGACTCTTTACTTCCACCCATAGGAAATACTTCTATCAGTAGTGTTATGTATACACAAAATGCAAGTTGCATAACCACCATCATAAGGGAAGTCCTGATACATCTTTCTGCATGGGAAATGCCAGCTGACCTGGATCTGGTTTTTTTTTATGTGCATGTGCACATTAAACTGGCTGAACTGATGTTACAGGAGCACCAGATGTTCTCAACTTGCAGCTCAGTCTGAGCAACAGAAATTAGTAAATTAATTACAAGTAGTTAAAGATTTTAGAAGACTTTTCAATGTCTCTTCAAGCATGTTTTTGCAGAGTACTTAGGATTTGCCATGAAAGTGGAAATTCTGCTTTCTGTTCCAAAGAAACAGAGTATAGGCCACAGACTGAGGAAAAAAGAACTGATTTTCCTTTTTAGTGATCTTTCAGTGAGAGTATGAAAGTTTTATGGAAACATATTTTATCTTTTAATCCAGTTCTCATACACAAACACTGTTAGGGTCACTACACAAAATACTTGGTCTAGTTTAGTTCATGCTGCTTCACTGTTCCATCACTTTTTAAAAGTGCATCGTTAAACACTTCCAAAAGTTCAGGGAGGGTCAGAAAGAAATCTTCTCTGTGACAGGAGACAATTGTTGAGTGCCACATAAGGAGGTTGTTCCTTGATTTGAGTATGGTCCAGGACATCTCAGGTGCTCTCAGGTGTTCAAGAACTGTGGATTTGCAGGCAGAAAAACTTTGGTTACTGCACTGCTGCTGATAGGTTTGTTCTGAGCAGACTTGAGAACTGCTTTGCTGTAGAAACTCATGATCTAGGGGCTGCAGTAAGAAGAATGTAGCGACAAGCAGGGAAAACACTTTAAAGAGAGCTTGTCTATTGGGCAGTTGCCAAAAGGGTTTGGTATCAGTGTGGATTGTTAGCTGGTGAATTCACAGGACAGGGCCTGGAGTTGTGTGAGCTCTGAGAACCAGGAGAAGAGCTGTAATTGAGTTGTGTTCCTGCTTGCAAGTTTAAGTATCTGCTTACTCTTAGGTGAGTGTGTGTGAAAGCAATGTGGGAGATTTTGAGTTGTCATCAGTTACTATGTGATTAAAAATGCTGTTAAAAAGGAAATTCCCATTTGTGGCTTTAAAGTTAGTGGTTTGGTGTTCCATACACCCAGGTGATGCAGTTAATTCCAAAGAAATTGTCTGAACTGAGAAAGATTAATTTTTCCCCCCCAATGTGTTCTCACAAATTAACATTTCATTAGAATACATTTGTCTTACCTAGTGTCTTTGAAGCCTTTCATACTGTTTGGGAACTAGTGTCCCTTGTGCTACCTGCACTTCTGTGAGAAAACAGAGGGGTTTGCAATTCAGGTCTGTCTTGCTGACTATTTCCTTCCATCACATTTCCTGAGCTCGGTGTGTGGTGCACCTCAAGTTGCTTTTGCTCACAGTAGTTTCATCTTGAAGTACTCTCTGACCCTAAGATTTTGGGTGGATTGCAGACTGACAGCTGTCATGTTCATACTTGGGATCTGTTGTTTTCCTACTACTCTGGCATCATTTTTTGAGTACAAGAATGGGATGTGGTGCCAAAACCAGAAATGTTCCTTCTCCATTTCCTTGGCCAGGTGGGTTTTACAGCTTTCTTCTGCTGTCTGGGTAACAAGGCAGTGAGGAGCATTCTGCAGCAGACTTGATGCTGACCACTCTGCTTGTGCCTCAGCCCTTACTGTCACCTACTGCTACCAGTGGGCAATGCCCCTGTGACAAATCCAACCCCTGCAGATGCTCAGCCACACCTACCTTGGAGCACTTTGCTCCTTAACCTCTGCTCTGTCCCCTGCATTTCCTCAGTGCTGCCCCGGGGTGAATCCTCCTCACATTTTGGAGTTGGAGGGTAAGAATGTTTGTGTTTAATAGAGGAGGCTGAAATGCTGATGAACTCTGGGAGGAAGAGGACATCATCTTCTTCCTTTTCTTGCACAGAAATGACAAGGTTCACTTGCCTGAGCTTAACTTGGAGACTAACTGAATCCAGCAGTTATTTTGACCTTTTGTGATCTGTTTCAAGGTAAATGAATGTGTTTGCAGCCTTCTATCATCTGAGCCAGGTTCAGCTTGGCATACTTGAAATCCCCCTATATTTCTTCAACTTGACAAAATGGCTTCAAACATTTTGGGCTTGTTTTGATGCACCAAAATCACCTTTCTCAGGTAGCTGGAGTATCACGATCTTTGATTCAAAGGGATTCTCCTGGTTTTGCCTTGTGTAAGCCACTTACTAAAGGAGCAGTCGACAGACACTGCAGAGAGCTGACAGAGGATCCAAGCTGAATGAATTGGTCAGTAAATTAATTAGATGAACTCTGAATACAACCAACAGTGCAGATAAAGGAAGAATTCTGCTTCTGCTTTTTTGGGTTGGACTTGATGATCTTTGAGGTCTTTTCCAACCTGGTTGATTCTATGATTCTTTGGCTTTGAGTTTGTTTTCCCATCTTGGTCCCTATTTTTTATCATCTTCTCTTGAATTTTCTCTGTGAAGTTCTGCCTGGATCAGTTTGAAGAGATTGAGCAGAATGCTTAGAGAGGAATACTTGTCAAATGTCCTGCAAGATATAGGATGCAGTCCTAGGACCTCTTGACCTCTTAGGGCAATTTTGAAGCAGCAGCATGGTAGGATGAGCTGCAAGTGAAATGTCCTTGCAAAAAACTTCTGTTTACATATCATCTGTCAGCATAGGGAGTAACAGACCACTTGTCAGAGCAGGTTTTGAGGATGAAAACCAGTATGAGGAAGTTCAGTGGTTGGTGCCATGAGCTGGCAAGTTGTAGCAGGTGGTGCAAGACTGAGTTAGCCTCTTACAGAAAGGTGTTTGTTGTGCACCTCACTGCCAGAGAGTTTCTGCAAAGTGTTTACTGATGGTTTGTGAACCCATAAAGCTCAGGAAAAGAAGTGTGTAAAGGTTATTTAAATGTGAATTAGGTGCTTTGTGTGTCCTTTTCTGTATGTAAACTACAGCAGAAGTAGCCTCTTCCACAGGTCACAGAACTACAGCAGAAGTAGCCTCTTCCACACCTCACATACTCTGTGTGTTGTGCCTGTAGCTTCAGGACTAAGTTTGGGGCCTAACAGTATCTTGAGCCTTCATGTTTTACCTGTTGGGTATTTGAAATAATGAGCAGATGACTTAGAATTCTTCTGAAGCCCTGACTGAGCAGCCAGGAATTGTCACCCCTGCAAAGCTTCAGGGTCACTGCTGCCTCTGCCTGGCAGGAGTTGGGTGAGGGAACAGGCTGCATTTTCTGTCACACAAACCTCATGCCTGTCTCTGCTAACAATCTATGTGTGACAGAAGCTTTTGTGGATGCCAAAACCAAGAGCCCTTGTGCTAGTCTCTGGGACATTAAACACCTTCTGTTAGCACAGAAGCTGCAATTCATTGCTTATCACTTTCAGTGTAAAATAAGCTGAATATTACATGAAAAATAAGTAGTGGATTTGTTTTCATATTGGGTTGGGTGAAAGTCTGTTTTGCAAATTTGGCTTAAGGCAATTGGTGGAAGCTGAAAGACTTGAAATTAGGCCTTTTAAGTGGCTCTACAGGGAATGGTCTCTGGCACAAGAAAGGACTGGATGATGCAAACAGTGCTGTCCTCCTTCTGCAGTTTCCTTCTATGAATGTATATTTTAGTCTCATGTCACTTTTTTAGCAGGTTAAGTTCCATTACATCAAGTCCTTTTTATGTGTTGAAGCTGTAAAATCCCCGATAGATTTCTCTGCTGAGCAAATGGTGATAATCACTTCCATGTTTTTTCAGGAATGTGTTGTGGTGAGGAAAGTAATGCTAGTTAGTAGTGGTTCACAGAGAAAAGAAACTCAGTTGATTGAGTTTGCACAACAAATGCATAAGAAAGAAATAAATGCATGAAGATGAGAAATAAGCAATTTTCAAAATTGTGTAGCTAGTGGATAAAAACCAGTGTGGCTTCTATGTAACTCCTTCAGCATGTGCCTCATTGCAGTGCTGAACTGGGTGGTAAGCTGCTTTGGGCAGTAGATGTGGACTCATTACTAGTGTATTTTCCTTTAAAAGTGCACTTTGGAGAACCCTGAAAAAGATGTTTATAAGTGTCTGTCTTCAGACTACAGTAAACATTTTACTGTGGATCCTGATTCAGAGGCATAAAAATAATGCTGAATTATTTAAAGACTGATTTAAAGGTCTTGAAACTGCCTTGAGAGTCAGGGCACAATGTGTTTTGTTAGCCCATAGTAGACACCTTTCAGTCTCTAAGTCACCCTTAAATTCTACTGCAAAATACTTTTCCTGCTCATTCTGAAATTCGTTCTGTTCAGCCTAAATCTGGAAAAACAATACAAAGGTGTTGGGGTTGTTTTGTTGTTTTGTTTTGTTCTTTAATCATTGCAGTTCTAATAATTATATGGCTGGAGAATTTAGACTTTAATTGACAAGAATGATGAAAACTTCATGTTGGCATGTTTATACATATCAACTGTACAGTGTCACAGTCAGGCAATAATAATGACATTAAGGAAAAGGAAATCATGGAATTTTAGGGGTTGGACTGGGGCTTAGAGATGATCCAGCCCCAACCCCCTGCCCTGGGCAGGGACACCTCCCACCAGAGCAGGTTGCTCAAGGCTCATCCAACCTGGCTGTGAACACTGCCAGGGTTGGGGCAGCCACAGCCTCCCTGGGCAACCTGGGACAGTGTCTCACCACCAGAACAGGGAAAACTTCCTGATATTTAATCTAAATTTCTCCTCCTACAAGTCTGGACCCATTGCCTCTTGTCCTTGCACTGCTAGGTGAAGTTAGGGGAAGTATGGGAAATACTTCATATGCCTTTCCTAAAATGAATTAGTAAATAAAAAATAGCTCTCATGCAGTGTGAAAATGAATACCTCAATGGGTATAAAAAAAGGCTTGGAAGGAGTTGAAAGGGGAGAGGGGAAGGAGGAGAGGAGAAGCAATGGGAACCATCCAACACCTCATACCACACTCCCCTCTGAAACACCTAGCGATCGTGTCCTGACAAACTCCTGGTGCAGCTTCAATCCTAGTGGTGTTTGGAGTGTGTGCTGAGGAGCACCAAGCACAGCACACAGGGTGTGTGTGTCCCTGCCCCATGGGGGGTGTGTGTGTCCCTGCCCCATGTGTGTGTCCCTGTCCCTTGGGGTGTGTGTGTCCCTGCCCCGTGGGGTGCACTGCAGCTCACCCTGCCCTGCATCAGCCTTTGCAAACACTGCGTTGTGCCTGGACTCTGCAGCCCCCCTGGCTGTCTCAGCCTCTGCAGCTGTTTTCCACAGGCTGCTTGATTTTGTGTTTTCAGTTAGCTTTGTAATTAGAGCGAGCTTGATTTAGGGAAGCTTCACAATCTTGAGCACAATATTTGGGTGAATGGGCTTATTGGTTGATCCTGCGTCTTGCTAAGAATGTTTTTCTGGCTTAGTGTGTCTGAGAAGTTGTAGTATGGTTTCAGGGAATGGGAGTCAGAGAGTAGCAAACGGAGGCAAGGATTAGGATATTGGGGTGCTGGAGCAGGTGCAGAGCAGAGCAACGAGGCTGGTGAAGGGACTGGAGCACAAGTGGCATGAGGAGAGGCTGAGGGAGCTGGGGGTGTTGAGCCTGGAGAAGAGGAGGCTCAGGGGAGACCTTCTCACCCTCTGCAACTCCCTGACAGGAGGTTGGAGTCAGGTGGGGGTTGGTCTCTTCTCCCAGGCAACCAGCAGCAGGACAAGAGGGCACAGACTCAAGCTCTGCCAGGGGAGGGTTAGGTTGGATATTAGGAAGAGATTTTTTACAGAGAGAGTGCTCAGGCATTGGAATGTGCTGCCCAGGGAGGTGGTGGATTCACCATCCCTGGAGGTTTTCAAGCTGAGACTGGATGTGGCACTTAGTGCCATGGGCTAGTGACCACAGTAGGGTTGGACTGGATGATCTTGGAGGTCTTTTCCAACCTGGTTGATTCTATTATTAATAAGTGTGATTTATTTCTATGCTGTGTAGTAACAATGCTGTACATACACTAAAAACTTACATGTCCCTATGGCTGAAGGGTCTGTGGACTTTGGCCTGGAGATCCATCTTTGAAAGCTGAGAAGTGAGGAACTGACTCAACTATGTCTGTGTCCATTGAAACCTAAAGCTCCTAAACAGAATTGATTAAGGTCTGTCACTTTTTTACCCATTCTATACTTCTATGTGCCTGAATTTTTTTAAAGTATTCACTATTTTTAAGGAACCTGTACCTATTTGATTGCATATACAACTAGTGCAGGGTGTATGGAATTCCCTGGAACTCTTGCATGTGTAGTTGATTGAAAGGAATCTGAACCTATTCCTTAGTGCTTGACCAAATGTGCATACACATGTGCTCTGAAAAATATAAGAAGCATATCAAGTGCTGTTCAATTGTAGGCAAGCTATGCTATGTGGAAACAGCTTAGTGTTCACTGGCAAACCAGGTGCGACAGAGCTTCCTTTTAGCTCTTCCTTAGGTTGCCAGTACTCAGTTGAGGAGTTTTACTCCCTTCAGGACAGTCAGAAACAGCTAGTTCTTGCTATACCCAGCTGCTTTTAACATGGTGAATATATCACTGCGTAATAACAATCTGCTATCACCAGTCTGAAGGTACTTGATCCTCCTGGAAAACATGTTCCATTCATCCATGACACTCCGGGAGTTACTTCTGTGAACTCCAAAGCTCTCAGATTGGATACGTTTCCAAAATTAATGGCTCACCCTTCAAACCAACCAAAGACGTTGTCGAGCTATCCACAGCCACTCTATGGTCTTAAATTCTTCTTCATCTCTGCCTCGCATAGATACAGTTCTAAAAAAGCAAGAGGTTTTCATGTTTTGCTTTCCTCTCTCGGCTTCTTGCCCTTTACTGAAAGGGTACAAGCTATTTCTGGAGATTGGGTGCTGGATTAGGGTGAGTTTTGCCCTTGCAGTGGTACTGGAAAGATGACATCTCTCTTTGAGGATGTGGTTGATTCTCCTTACTTAAACAAACTTTTCCTGCCTTGTGTGATGAAGAACGGAGAGCTGTTTTTCTACTGCTTCACTTAGGTCTCTGGCCATCCTGAGGCTAAAGAGCAAGAGAGATGGTTTTTTTTTTTGCAAGCAGTTCCACCATACATCACTGTGATGGCAATATTTATGTGAGGTTTTGAATGTAAAGTGATGAGATGCTGCAGTTCCAGCAAGAGGTTTTGGCATACTTTACCTGATCTTGAAAGAACTGTTCCCAGTACCTGCTTCCAGTGTGAGTCTTCTTCCCCCAGCAGTGCTGCAGCATCTTGCTGCCTACAAACTGACTTCATTTGGCATCTGGAGGTTCTGCTTCAGCCAGTAGAAATGGGGATCTCCTCTGGGCCTCTCAGTCTGCTCTTTAGCAGCTTAAGCCTTGGTTCTTGTGCTTTTAAGTAAGCACCTGTGTCACATCTGTAGAACTGTAGCTGTACTTTTCCTGTGAACCGTTGATGAATTAAGTCCTGTATGAATTCATGAGTGTCCTTTTAATAAACATCCTGAAATTGGCAATTTACTTACAGATTTTAAAATCTCAAACTGAGTCTCTAATAAAGTTCATTTGCAAGAGATTCCATGAACATTTGACAGTGTTTGTATAAAACTTCAGAACTAGAGTTTAGGAAGGTAACTGAAATCTGGACAAACAATGGGATGCATCATTTCTTTTCAAAGCATGAGTGTATTTAAAAGTCTGTCGTAGTGGAGAAGGCCTAGAAGGAAGGTGCAGTATACATGTGGCTTCTGTTTTTGCTGTGTCTATTCCACCTTCCTTGTGCTTTTGAAATTCAATAAGGTAAGATTTATTAAAGCTGAAAGGGGCAGGTTCAAATCCTGGAAAATCTATAAGGTGCATAGGAGAAATCTGACATGCATAGGAAACTGGAAAGACAGACATAAAAACAAGTAAATGTTAACATCTTAATGTCCTTTGGCTCAATATTGAGAAGTAATGAAAGTAAGTTACCTCTTCAATGTTAGCAGCCACATCTCAGTGCAGTATCAACCAATGGGCAATAACAGAAATGGGAGACAAAAAATATTCTTATGAGGTATGGCTGAGGAAGAGGAGACAGCAGATCAACCCCCTAACATCAGATGGAGCAATTAGAGTGGATCCAGGGACACCAGTTTGAGATCTGATCAGTTCTGCTCTTGACAGGTTCAAAAGCACAAAGTATTGCAAAAAGTGTGGGTGCTGAAAATGTGTAAAGACTTGTAGTGACTTGGGTAAACAGCTGTGGAAAGAATTGGCTGAAGGCCTCAGGGTAGATGTTCCCAGCTCAGGAAGCTTCTGAGCAACAAGCTGTTGGAGCTTGGGATAACAGAGGGAATATTACTATGTACTTTCCTTATTCTTTATACTATTTTCATCTTTCTCTGCTGCAGAATACCAAATGCTTGGATAGAGAGACCTCTGGACAGACCTGGAGTGACTGCTTAAGTGTCTTTATTCTTGTTTTGAACAAGTAGCACCTTAACCAAGATTTGAAGCACCATGTATGATGGCATGGTTTAGTTTGGAAGGGACCTTAAAGATCACCTAGTTCTAACCCTCCTGCCATGGGCAGGAGCACCTTTCGCTAGATTAGGTTGCTTAAAGCTCCATCCAGCCTGGTCTTGCACACTCCCAGGGCTGGGGTGTCCACAACTTCTCTGGACAGTCTGTGCCAGTGCCTCAGCACCCTCACAGTAAAGAATTTTTCCCTAGTAGCTGATGTAAACCTACTCTCTTTAGTTTGAATTCAGTCCCCCATTAAGGAGGATTTGAAGCACCAGTTCCAAAGCCAAAACATATCATTAGGAATGCTGGACATGCTGGCAGGTAATACCAGCTCTTTCAGATCCTCGAGCTGGGACTGCAGAAAGTGGCTTGATACCCTCCCTGTGGCTCTCCAGTACCTCATGGTCCTCAAGATGAAAGCTCCATTAAGGAGTTTTGGGTTTTCTCTTGGACAGCAGTAGCCCAGACACTGCTAGATATCCTGGATTAGGACATAGCTTGATTGCTTCTTTCTCTATTACTCTACATCTCAGAGTCTTTTTGGCAGATAAAACAGGATGTGCTCTACTTTCTTTTCTAGCCCATCTGTTTAAGAACATCTTAATCCTTAAGATCAAGGAAATTCCCTTTTCAATTTTTCATACAGAGCAGAGCACACCTGTTCTCCTCTCTCTACACCTTGTGCTCTGACTTCTAGGCCAAGCTTACACAGAAATGACTTCTTGCTACCATTTTATCAGCTGTGCCTACTAGTCTTTGAAGGAGTGGATCATCCCACCCATTACAGGTCCTGGGACAGAGCATGAGGTATGCAGAAGACATAGGATAGCTGGAAGTTGGCATGAAATGGGGAGGGAGGGTTTGATCAGCATCTCTGGCATCTGCCAGAGCAAGACACCCTTGCATGTTCACAGTGAGCAACTGCACAAAGACCTCATCCTCTGGCCACAGCAGCAGGCACTGTACAACTTTGCATGTGTTTTTATGTACTGTACCATGCACCCTCAGCCCACAAAGGCTGTTGCAGCTTTTTATAGGTGTATTAATTAACTGCCTTAAATGTAAAGGCTCTTTGCTAGTTTTCAAAAGGCTCCAGGAAGGGTCTTATAGGAATAGTAGTGTGAGCACTATTTTTTCCCCCATTTATAGTGTTAGGTCTTCAGACTTTGGTTTTTTTCTTACCCCATCTGGTCAGTATCCCTGTAGTGATTTCAAAAGGCTTTGAAGATTTTTATAGGTGTATTAATTAACTGCCTTAAATGTAAAGGCTCTTTGCTAGTTTTCAAAAGGCTCCAGGAAGGGTCTTATAGGAATAGTAGTGTGAGCACTATTTTTTCCCCCATTTATAGTGTTAGGTCTTCAGACTTTGGTTTTTTTCTTACCCCATCTGGTCAGTATCCCTGTAGTGATTTCAAAAGGCTTTGAAGATAGATTGGTAACAATCATAAGGAAGAGTGTTTGGTAGAAAAGAGATTGGTAAAAGAGTGTTTGGTAGAAAAGGAACAAGATTGGTAACAATCATAAGGAAGAGTGTTTGGTAGAAAAGGAACAAGATCGGTAACAATCTGTAACCAAAAGCATTTGGTAGAAAAGGGACAGAACCAACTGAGCAAATCTGTGAGAATGGTGTTTGGTTCCTTTAAGCACCTTCCATTTCCTGAAGCATCTGAGTGGCAGTGGAGACAGCTGCAGATCCCACAGCCCAGTTAAAAACAACACGTGTGGAAACTGTGCCACTTGGGCTTTGCCCACCCAGCCCAGTTGCACGTATTTAGATGAGCCTCCAATGCTGCCTTTAAATCTGTGTCCTGTAAGAACCCAAACGTGTGTGCTAAACATGAGAACAGCTGTGTTCAAAAATAGACCATTTCTACCCCCCCCAGCCCCCCCAAAATGTTGAACTTGATTTTCTCCTGACGCGATCACAAGACTGCTGCTGCAGTAGGGGCTTAATGCTATTTACGTCGTCGTTTGACATAGCAACATCTCTCAGGGGATTTTTAAACAATGCAGCTGTTCAGGAGAGATGAAGAGGTTGAGGATGGGGAGAGGGAAAAGGAGCAGAAATAATTTCATCTGCCATTAGGGATGCTGTGAGGGGGAGGGGAGGCAGCAAAGCAGGGAGTTCAGTGGATTCATGATTCTGCATGAATGGACGGTGGGATCATGGGAGTCGCGGCTTCCCCTTGAATGGGAAGGAGCATCACGGGAATCTGACTGCTTCTAATCTTTTTTTGTGAATGGTTCTTTTCCTTTAACATGGCACTGTTTTTATGAATGGCTCTGGGGGCAAAGTGCTGCAAAATCCTTCTGGAGGAGACAGGTCCCCTAAGGAGCACTAGGGTGGGAGTCAGGCGCAGCGGAACAGAGATGCTGCGATGTTGAGCTACTGTTCTGCCCTTTTGAAGTCGGAGGGGACGTTGCACTGGGTTTGGTTCACTGTAGTTTAGCTTGGAGGAAGCAGAGTTGCTTCTTGTGTGATGTATTTTTAATACTTGCTTTCTTCTATTTCAAAATGTTGAGTGTGTTTCCTGTTCTATTGAGGACAGAGACGATAGCACATCGGAAGGGGTTTGGAATGCTCAAGTTGGAAGTTCTGCTCTCCTTGTTCACCCACACGTTCCCTTCTTGTTAGGTGTTCAAAAAACTAAAGGTTCAACAAGCTTTATGGGGCCAGGAGTGAGAATGGAAACAGAGGGCAAAAAAGAATTGTTTGGGTCATTCTGAAGCAACTCATTTACCATCCAGCTTAAGGTGGGAAAAGGAGTTCCTGTGAAGCTGTGTTTGAACACTGTGGTGGACACAGGTTTTCAGATTTCTCCTTTTCATTATTCTCTGCAAAGCTGTATAATTTGCTTTCTTGCCACCTTTGTTGTCCCTTACAAACAAAATGTGCTGAATCATTGGAGAATTTATATTCCCACCAGAAGCAGCTTAATGTCACAAACTTCTCATGCAGATTATGTTAAAATTCAAGGATTCCTGTGGCAGAGGTGAAAATGTTCCTGTGTAATACTAGCTGCTTCAAATAATGTGCTGTAAAACCTCATCACTGATAGAGCCCTAATATTTGAATGGTAATTCAACTACTGCAAACTTAAACTTGTAAAAAATCTTTTTTTTTCTTTTAGAGGAGAAGTACAAAGTGGAAACAAAAGTCATTGTGGCAGACTTTGGAGAGAGAGAAGACATTTACAGTAGAATCAAAGCAGGATTGGAAGGCCTGGAGATCGGTGTTCTAGGTTTGTATCTGAACTTCCTAAATCTTTCATGGTAGTGTTTCACCTTGACATGCTGCTAACTTTTTCCCATGTTGAAGGTTATCGAAACATTCACAAAGCTAATATTTGCCTGACCAGAGCTACGTTGCTGCATGCTCAGCACACCTTGTAGTTTGC
Organism: Acanthisitta chloris; assembly: GCF_000695815.1. NCBI lineage: Eukaryota > Metazoa > Chordata > Aves > Passeriformes > Acanthisittidae > Acanthisitta > Acanthisitta chloris. Next base: position 4,923 of record NW_008686909.1, on the reverse strand, counting down.
TGTTGCTGCATCACACGAGGTGGTGCTTGCACGTGTGCCTCCTTTCTAGGAGCTGTGATGCTTATTGAATGTTTTCAGTGTGTTGCTCTGTGGTTTGTTAAAGGCCCTTTAGCTTCTGACTGCGTGAATGATGACTTAACACTTGAGGGGGTTGAGGCTGGGGAAGAGAAGGCCCTGGGGAGGCTTCATTGCAGCTGTTCAGTACTTGAAGGAGGCTTAGAAGAAAGATGGGGGCACTTCTTAGCAGGGTCTATTGCAATAGGACAAGGAGTAATGGCTGTAAACTGAAAGATGTGAGATTTTGATTATGTATAGAGCAGAAAGGGTGGTGAAACATTAGACTGAGTTGTCCAGAGAGATGGTAGATCATAGAATTTTAGGGGTTGGACTGGGGCTTAGAGGTCACCCAGCCCCAACCCCTGCCCTGGGCAGGGACACCTCCCACCAGAGCAGGTTGCTCAAGGCTCATCCAACCTGGCTGTGAACACTGCCAGGGTTGGGGCAGCCACAGCCTCCCTGGGCAACCTGGGACAGGGTCTCACCACCAGAACAGGGAAAACTTCTTCCTAATATCTAGCCTAAATTTCCCCTCCCTCAATTTGCACCCATTGCCCCTTGTCCTGTCACTGCAGCTCCTAACACAGATCCCTCTGCAGCTTCCCTGGAGCCCCTTCAGCTCCTGGAAGGTGCTCTGAGGTCTCCACACAACCTTCTCTTCTCCAGGCTGAACAGCCCCAACTCTCTTAGCCTGTCCTCACAGGGGAGATACTTCAGTGCTCTTAGCAACTTTGTGGCCTCCTCTGGACTTGCCTCATCCCTGGGAACATTTAAGGTCGGGTTGGAAGGACTCTGAGCAACCTGATCTAGATGAAGACATCCCTGCTCATTGCAGGTGGGTTGGACTAAATGACCTTTAAAGGTCACTCCCAACCCATACTATTCAATGACTCTGTGACCTAATGCTATATTAGAACCTAAGCAAGCTCCAGGTACTTTGATTCAGCTTAGGACTAGAGCCCTGTGGGAGAACCACCAACTTTAATTACAGAGCTGTTGGAATTGAATCATTACAATATAACATCAGGTAATTGTCTCCTGTTTCAGAAGTTTAAACTGTGTTCTGGTCATGTCAGTAAGCTGCTGTTCTTTTGCTGGTAGTGATGCAATGTTCCTCAGTGTGGTTTGTTGTATTGCAGGAGTGTAGGTGGTGTGATAGTCCTTGAAAAGACAAGGTGATCCATCCAGTTACTTTGTCAGCTGTAGAACTGAGGGGATTTCAAACAGGTGTTTTGTCACAAGCTAAGGAGAAATTAAACATAACTGTTGCCCTGAACCTTTTTTTGAGTAGTGGGTAAGGGCAGTTGCTCATTGCTTTTTCCCTTGGACACACATATACCTGTTACTCATTATAAGGATGAGAACCTGTGAGGGTCAAACACATGAAAAGTCACATGGCTCAGACATCTACTAGTATAGATCATCTGATAAAGTACTCCTCACTATGAAACTCATTCCATATTCGTAGCAACTGTAGGTTTTGTAAAGTGTATTTCAAACCAGATTTGTTACACACATGAGGATATGCTAAATGAACTTTGCTGCTAATAGATTCATTTCATTGTACAGTGTCTGAAAACAATGCTCAAGAAAATAGTGTCTCTAAAACCACAATTGCTATATGAACTTTGCTGCTAATAGAATCATAGAATCATAGAGTCAGCCAGGTTGGAAGAGACCTCCAAGATCATCGAGTCCAACCCTACCGTGGTCACTAGCCCATGGCACTAAGTGCCACATCCAGTCTCAGCTTGAAAACCTCCAGGGATGGGGAATCCACCACCTCCCTGGGCAGCACATTCCAATGTCTGAGCACCCTCTCTGTAAAAAATCTCTTCCTAAGATCCAACCTAACCCTCCCCTGGCAGAGCTTGAGTCTGTGCCCTCTTGTCCTGCTGCTGGTTGCCTGGGAGAAGAGACCAACCCCCACCTGACTCCAACCTCCTGTCAGGGAGTTGCAGAGGGTGAGAAGGTCTCCCCTGAGCCTCCTCTTCTCCAGGCTGAACACCCCCAGCTCCCTCAGCCTCTCCTCATGCCACTTGTGCTCCAGTCCCTTCCCCAGCCTCGTTGCTCTGCTCTGGACCTGCTCCAGCCCCTCAATGTCCCTCCTGAGCTGAGGGGCCCAGAACTGAGCACAGGATTCAAGGTGTGGCCTTCATCTTCATTCATCCATTGCACAGTGTCTGAAAATAATGCTCAAGAAAATAGTGGCTATAAAAACACAATTAGAAAACACCTTTAAAGTATGAAGCCTAAAGTGTTCCCTCTTACTTCTGACAGATCTGGGTACAAACAACTCACGACATCCAGTGTTTAATTGCTACGAAAATTCAAAGCCATTGGAGTAACCTCAACTGCCAGTGATGTGCTTTGTGTAAAGAGTAGTTGTGACACAGCTGTGAGTGCCTTGTTTCTTGTTGGTGAAGGCAATAAGTTCGAAGGAAACTTTGAAGATTAAAATTAATGTGAGCTCTAATCTGTCCTGTCGAAATCTGCTCAGGGAATATCAGGCTTGGGAGCTGCCTGTCACGTAGCAATTGCTGCAGAATAGTAGATCATTTAAATGTCTAAAACCACCAGCAAACCTTTTAATGTGCAAGGTCCATACCCACACTGGAAGGGGTTTTGTTATTTCTGAGGCTGGGATTAGGTTATGGTGATGTACAAAATCATGGAAACCTGAGCTTTTATAGCCTTGCCCAAACTGGGCACTAAAGCAGCATAAGTGCCTCAAGTTTTGTGTAAGCCTGTCACAGGCAAACAAGCATGTTCCTTGCAGAGCCTAGTTCTTGTTTTTATTTGCATGAGCACCTTGACTGAAAACATGGTAAAAATAGCAACTAAATGCTCTAGAGTTGTGTATTCTCTAGCTGAGCTCCTTGGCTGTTTTTCCTTGCGGCTGTTGCCAGTGCAGGTTTATGGAATCCTCTCTCCTAACTAATCACCAGCAGTTTTGGTGGATGTTGTGCCCAGGATCACCAGATTACATGACACGCAGGTCTTGTCTTTTCCCCAGATGTAGCTGTATTAATAGAAACCACTTGCCAATGTAATTTTTCAGCACAGATGATGGCTACTCCAGAAAGACGGTATCTTAATTTTTTATGGCAATTAATTTCATGCTTTAGTGCCCTGTACTTTGAATTCTGTAGCATTTGTGGCAATCCAGAGTACAGCTTTTCTCTGAGCTGTGTTTTTCATGTCTGTGTGAGGGAAAACATGGGTTGAAATGAGAGCAGCCATAAGAGATGAGTTCTCAGGTTCCAGCGTGTTTTCTTCTCTCGGGTCTCATCTGGAACACTAGGCATGAGAAGCTTTGATAGCACAGCACAGTTGCCAGTGATCGGTGCTGATTATTGTTTTTAATCTTATACTCAGAGACACAGGAGTCTCCAAGAACCAGCTTCTAATTATGGACTCACCCAGAGTCTAACTGAAGTACTTCCAGATTGAAATCCTTGTAAACTTCTTATTTGGAAACTTCTTCTCACCCACGTAGGAAGGCTAAAAGAGTTTGCATAATGTTTTGCTGTGTGTTCAAAACAGTGTCTGTCAGTGACTTCGAACATGTGCTAGTTACAGCAATATGTTAAACAAGCAGAGGTGGGAAATCTTCCTTTTGCCGTTCTTAAATAGCTGTGATTCTTGGAAGCAGTTTGAGCTGGACAGCATTTTAGCTTGTTGTTATGCAGGGGTTTTTTTCTAGTTAAAATATGGCTGTACAAACCAAACCCTGATTTTTTTGAATGGTTTATTGCAAACCTGGAGCAGAGAGGATTGCTGGAAGTGGCAGGGTGTGTATCTGGGACCCAGTCTGCAGAAAGGGTTGTGAATTTTGTGTGACTCTAGCATGAATCATATCAATATTCTAAATTTGGAGAGAATTACCAAGGTTAGTCCCAAAACTCCGCCACAGTTTACAGCCAAAATACTTTCCAGAGAGATGGACTGAAAAATAGTTTATTTTAGGATGAAAAGAAGGGAAAAATCTGGCAGTAGCAAGATTGGATCTTCTTCCTCCTTAAAAGTTTTCACTTTTTTTTAATATAGCAAATGTCTGCTGGGAATTTGCCAATTCCCTGTTCCTCTCAATTCCTCACCTCACTTTTTAAAGGTTATCTAAAAGTTCACAGTTTGAAACACACAACATGACTAATGAACTTCCATAAATACACTGAGATCTGGGCTAAAAGAGCTGTTATTTGAGGGAATCTCTGAATGAAGCTGGTGCAGTTTGCCAGAATCTCTTCTCTCTGTTCCTTGCACATCCTCCCTGTTAATACTTCCCTACCTTCCAGGCTGGGTGTGCAAACCACAGCTTTTAGCACGGGTGTAAGGGCTATTTTATTTTGTTTGTTTAAAAAGGCATCCTTGCCTTTTTTTTTGCTGGCATTTCTGGTCCCCGTGCAGACTCCTGCCTGGAGGAGCACGCTGCTGTTGAGCATACATAGCATTTTGGGATTCTCTGGGGTGTAAGACACTATATAAATGTAAAATGTTGCCACGGCAACCGCATGTCACGCGATTCTCTTGCGTAAGATGAACAACAGATCCTTAGGCAGGAGATCCCATTCGCTTGCTGCTTTCTGTCTCCGTATTAATGTGCTCCGTGGAGTCGGAGGCTGCGGAGCTGTTTTCCAACACAACTCCAAGTTTTCCCCTGTTTGAGCTGGGATTTAAGAATGGTTTTCATGTCCCAGAATAAACACGGAGCTTTGAGTGACTCACGGCTTCTCTGGGTTAGCTCTGGGTGCCGGGGAAGGTGCCGGGGGAATCTCCGCGCGGGTCCGTGCGGCAGGAGCTCTGCGGAGCCTCGGGCGGCTCGGCCGGGCCGGACTGCTGCTGCCACCTGCCGCCCGGCACCGA